>NW_017385990.1:571738-604237 GCF_000237925.1 Schistosoma mansoni | reverse complement strand
TTCAATTGACTCATGATTTCAACTATGAAAAACATCTAATTGTCTTTTAACAGGTACAAACTTATTACTTGTATATTTTTTTCCATGGCTCAAAGTGGAATCTAGAATGTATATTACTCAGCGACTGAATGAATCAGTTATATTGATAGAATCTGTTCAAGATGATTATATAAACATAGAGGCTGATTGTTATATCCCAGTGAAGACATAAGTACGGGTAACTTCCAGGATCTATTAATGGACTATTATTCTATCTATATTCTTATTGTTTAACTATTGAGTGATTAGATTATGTATATCTACGTTCAGCTTATTATAGGCTTCATTTTGACCTATGGATTATTATTGTACGAATGATTGTCCCTAAATTATATTCAGTTTATTGATTATTGTCTCCCAGATTCACAGCCACATTTGGCTTGATCTTGTACAAATATCGTTTTCTATTTTATGGTGTGATGTGGCCTGTCTTTCTTGTGTATAAACCAAGTATGCTTGAAATAAATGATTCGCATAGCTGAAGCTGTAATTGGTGTTCTGGATTCCATTGGAAAGGCTAGGAGGACAAAGGATCAATAACGACGCTAGACTGTGCATACCGGTCGAAGTCATTGGTTAGCACAGTGTTAAGATTAGACAAGTCGTATTCCGATTAGTGGATAATTCACGTGATAAAAGCCAGACATAAAATAATAACGAATTGGATACGGTCCTATATTTATAAAGTCATAACACTGATCGTTTGTTAATGTGGATGATCAACAACGGGGAATAATAAACTCTTGATGATATGAAACTATTGAAAGACTTACCACTAATTCTTAATTCAGTAACTTGGAAAAAAGTTTTTAAAAAAAGAGACATGAAATGTGTTATATCCCCTGGTGAATTATGAATGGTAAACCTGAGGTCTATTTATGGATCAATGTAATATGCCTATTTCCTATTGTACAATTATTACGTAACTGAACTATTCATATCCGTATTTCTCTTATCATTAGCTTTATTTTGACCTTTGACTTATTATCATACGATTCTTGAGTTATAATCAGTTTATTGATTACTTTGGGTTGTATAAAAACCCAGTGTGTTTGTAAATAATGATTGATACCACTGAGGCTGTTATTTGTGTTCTGGACTGAACTGGCTGGGCTAGGCAGTAGCAGGGCCGATACTCAATCAAGACTGCTCGTACGTATTTTATGTATCATTGGACGTTTATGTATTAAGAGGTCATACGTTATAACAACTGGCGACGGGGTAAAAAAAGTGGCTTTAACTTCCGATCAATTTCAGTTGCTAATCCAGAGACAAGAGCAGCGTTTTAAAAAGAGTTAGTTGGATTTCATTGACAAGTTACACGCGAAGCTGCTGAATCACCTATGCTTTAGGGGTGCAACGGAAGTTGACGCATTGATTTCTAAATTGCGTACAGAGCTGGAAATCGATTGCAGAATGAATGAATATGCCAGTGAAAGCCTCAATGAATCCATGACAAACAGTAAATTAAACGAAGCAATAGCAATCATACATGATCAGCCCAGTAGTCCAGTACTGTCTGTTTCAAAGACATGCCCTATAAACGGTCGAAATCATGTTATCCCCCAAAAAGGACGTGCAAACAGTGAATTATCCTGTTCACAGAAAGAAAATGTCTTGCTAAATGCTTATGAAATTGCTGCAGTACCCGTCCACGAAGAAACGGGAAACAAATCGAGCAGTATTGTTAATACAGTGGCGCCAAATGAAACTAGTAATAATGCGGAAAATGTTTCTAACGAATCTAATGATCAAGATTCTTTAATTGTTTTGCCAGATTTAGATTATTTTGATGATTCATATGTTCCTGTTGAACTCTCTTATAAAAGTGGGAGAAAAATGTCAGATGCATTAAATGATAATCAAGAATCCAATACGTTTTTCATAGAAACTGATTATGATTCATTATCTACTAATGAGGTTCCGAATAAATTCAAGGAAATTGTTCCAAAAGAATTAGACGCTGGTGACCTCAAATCAATTGTCGTCGATCCTCATGATCTGATCAGTTCTAATGGATTCTCTGTTAAATATGACAAACATGTTTTATATTATGTCACATTAATAGTAACTTGGCTATATGAGGATCCAACAGTCTTTCGTGGGGGAGAGGAATTCGAGAAATTTAAAATCCGGATATCAACTCCGGATTTCTCAAAAAGGGGAGGTGTTATATCCCCTGGTGAATTATGAATGGCAAATCTGAGGTCTGTTTATGGACAAATGTAATATGCCTATTTCCTATTGTATAGTTGTTAAATAACTGACCTAATCGTATTCGTGTTCCTCTTATCATAACCTTTATTCTGACCTTTAAACTATTATTATTGATTACTCTCCCCCTATCCACAGCCACATTGGCCAATTATTGTACAAATGTCATTTTTCTATTTTTTGGCATAATGTGGTCTGTTTGGGTTGTATAAAAACCCAGTGTGTTTGTAAATAATGATTGATACCACTGAGGCTGTTATTTGTGTTCTGGACTCAACTGGCTGGGCTAGGCAGTAGCAGGGCCGATACTCAATCAAGACTGCTCGTACGATTTTATGCATCATCATTGCTCCGACCAATAAATCCACTCCTCTCTAATTGCACGTTCATATATATTACGAGTCCATACGTTATAACAAAATGTATAAAATTCCCTGAAATAACTAAATAAAACCTAATAAGCTTGATTGTGATTGAAGATTTTATGGTACTAAGCTGTCGATGTTGAGCACTATGTTGGACACGGCGTGTCCACCTAGGGGAGCTGGAAAACCCTGATTTCAAACCAATGGTGTACATGGGCTCCAGTATCCTGAAGGAACAAATGGCGTATGGACCAATCGTTGGTCACCGGCTACCATGGGACTGCATCTCCTTACGATGCTCCACTGCCTTGTGGATCAGACCGCTAGGTCAAAGGCTCCAGGTGTGGCCCTGTGTGTAAACCACCTGCTTCAGTTTGGGCACCTGGGCAGTATCACAGCTCTCGTACAAATCGAATGAGATTTGTGTGGTGCATATACATCTGGTGCCCCATTTGTACCAATATTTATGTGTTTAAATAAATAAATAAATAAAATAGTAACATACTGGTACAATCGACTGAATTGGTTGACGAAATCTTTGAATAGATTTAATCTTCTTTTGAATTCTTTGATAAGGTAAACCAATTGTCTATTAAGATAATGAATATAAGACAAAATTTGGAATCTTAAGTAACATTAAAACGAAAATTATGGATAAGGCCAATCTTCTGGTGTAATAAGATCACTCGTACAAAAATGATTAATTCGGGCTAATTATTTACTACACAGATGATACCAACTGAAGAACTACTATGAATTGAAACGCTCATTAGATAGTTTTGTTTCATTTTTTTCAGGACTCCTCAACAGTGTAGATCTTAAGTTAAATTTATACTGATTAGAACAATCTAGTGAATATCTACAACTCAGCCCCCAAATGCCCAGGTATGGCCGAGAATCTGAAGAGTCCGCTCTCCCTCTCCAAATGCACTCACATGGGCCACGCGAATATATAGCCTCTGTCAGGAATGTCCTACTCAATACTTTCTCGTGGCATTACTGTTGTTTACGAAATTGAGAGGACGAAAAGCAAATGTCCGACGCTTTAACTGGGTTGGTGGATGTGGAGTATCCACCTAAGGGAGTTGGAAAACCCTCATTCCAAACCAATAGCGCACATGGGCTCACTCCAGGATCGTGAGGGAACAAACGGAGTATGAACCAATTATTGGTCACCGTCTACCATGGTACTGCACCTACTGACGTTACCTTACTGCCTTGTGGATCAGACCTGTAGGTCAAAGGCTCCAGGTGTGGCCTCCTAAGAAAACCACCGGCTTCAGTTTGGGCACCTGGGTAGTATCACAGCCCTCACACGAATCAAATGAGATTTGTGCGGCCCATATATATCTGATGCCCCCTTTGTACCAGTATTTATGTGTTCAAATAAATAAATAAATTTCGTTTTACTATTCAAATATTCTGCACCATGGATCTGGGAACTATATTTTTAGACTAACCATTTTGTTTTTCAATCTGTTGCTTAATTCTATAATAAACTAGATTGCTTGCATACTCTATACAAAAATAATATGCCATTTTTCATAAGACAAGAAAATATACGTATATGTAAAGACAATTATTACAATCATTACTGTATAAGATGTTCTATACTAGTTGAAGTGCTACTGATACACACTTTATAACGTCTTGAATTGTTGTCCTAGATTCGAATAAATAAAAATGATACTCTCTTGACTTCCATCGTATTAAATGAGATTAATGACACTTTTCAAGAATGTTCAACTACTGTAAGTGTTATATCCCGATAACAATAGTAAATGGTAACTTTGGGATCCATTTATGGACCAATATTATGCATATAATTTTTATCGTATATTTGCTAAATAATTAAACTACTCATATTCGTGTCCCTCTTATTATAAGCTTTATTTTGACCCTTGGACTATTATTATACGATTTACCATTCCTGAGTTATACCCAGTCTATTAATTACTGCTCCCCTTATTCACAGCCACATCTTGTACAAATGTTATTCTCTATTTTATTGATAAGATGTGGTCAGTTTGTTTGCTGCATGATCTGTCACCTTTCACAGAAAACACTTTTGTGAAATATGCGGAACGATCTCACTGTATGTATGCCGATTTCTGTCTCTTTACATCCCATAAAAGGAATGAGTTTTTGTCTTGTATTGAATAGTGGTCTGCTGTTCATGATCTCATACTTAATCCGTCTAAATGTCAAGCTGTTAACTTTAGCCTGACATATAAACAGCACCTGAACACCATGTTGGGATCCTATAATGCTTGTACCCTTAGAGACTCTTCGATAAACACAATGTCGAAAGTCATTTACCTTAGTGAACGTTCTTCCTCTGATCTATTTCGGTTTTCTCATGTTTTATTGTTATCGAAGAAAATTTTCCTTCTGGCTCACTACATAAAGAGGGTTCATGGTTTAATGATTACTCGTCATTTGCTTTTACACTTTGTCAACTCCTGCATATTATTCATTATTCTTTACTGTTCTCCATTATTCTTTCCCCGGATTTTGAGAAAAGACTATGCTGTATTGTGGAGAGTGCTGAAGGCGATCAGCAGGGTGTGTAGTGAATCTTTTGGGGGTCATTATTTATATAGTTATGGATAGACATGTAAAGTCTTGCAAATTCCTGGTAGATGTTATTTTATCAGATACTAACCATCCCCTTTATTTACATCTTTCTCCTTGTATATCTTCTGGTAGAATGAGACGTCAATACCTTAGAATCCGTGGATAACTTGTTGAAATATCTAGATGGGAGGAACAGGTAGTTTATATATTCGAGCAGGCCAGCGCCAAGCAGCTACAAAACACCGTTAGTCTCTCAGATCACTTGCATTCAGAATTGCAGTGATTTACGAAAGGACATATATTTACATCAAAGTTTTAAGTTGTCATTCCAATAGAAGTGATCATATTACCAATATCATATGGCAGTATTTTTGCCTGCCCAAAAAATGATTTGTGAAGCCTTAGTTAGCAGTTGAACGCAGTGAAAGTTTCTTTCAGTAAAAAACATCAGGGACGTACAGCCATTTTTGTAAGTTACAAAACGATTTTGTTCAACTTGTTAGCGACCGGGGTGGTTGAGTAAAATTTAACCTGAATTTGTAGCCTTAGTAACGATGATATTCCACAGACGTTGATGTTACATGATGTTTTCGTTAACCGATTATATGATTATAAGTTCTTACAACATAAATTTCAAGAAATATCTGACGCGCAACCGAATTCACAGTTAAATGGCAGTGGCAATCATCAAAAGCACCATTATTGAAACTGGCAACGTTCCCGGTAAGCTTCACTACAAGTAAGCAACAGACTATTCAACCGACCGACAGATTATCTCATCAAAATTTAGTAGTCATATTTGATAACCGCATCTTCAAAATTTATAGGTCAGTCAAATAATTACGCTAAACAATCCCTTAGAACCCATAATTTATATTCACTCTTCGCAAATTCGATAAGATTTACTTTTCTAGTTAAAATGCTAGGTTATAAACGGGATCTTGAATGCTAATATTAGCCTCTAAATACCCTGGTACGGCCGACGGTTAGGGGAGTCAACTCTCCCTCTCCAAATGCTCTCACATGACCACACGTATACACCCACTGTCAGTAAAGTGCTACTTCTCTCATTTAGAGTATTGTTTACGAAATTGAGAGAACGAAAAGCAAATGTCCGACGCTTTAACCGGGTTGGTAGATATGGAAGATCCATCTAGGGGAGTTGGAAAACCCTCATTCCAAACCAATGGTGCATGTGGGCTGGCTCCAGGATCCTGAAGAAACAAATGGTGTATGAACCTATTGGTGGTCACGGGCTACCATGGTACTGCATCTCGTAACGTTGCTCCACTACCTTGTAGATTAGACCTTTAGGTCGAAGGCTCCGGGTGTGGCCTTCTAAGAAAACCACATGTCTCGGTTTGGGAACTCGTGAAGTATCACAGCCCTCACACAAATCAAGTGACTTGTGTAGCGCATATGTATTAGGTGCCTTTTTGTACCAATATTTATATATTCAAATAAATAAAATAAATAACATGCAGGGATTTATCCCTTAGCGGCTGCCCACAGTGTGGAAGAATGTTTCTTCTTGAGGGACCTGAAAAGGAAACTGGATTAGTACTGGTCTTAGAGACCGCGGAGAGCGTGATCAAAATGTTCAAGAAAAATAAGTAGAACTGAAAAAATTACGTGAGAGATGTTTTAAAGGAACGGATCTTGTGAAATCTGGGAGTGGTTTTCCCTAACTATTGTTATTAATAACTTTTATCTGTAATTACTGAATACCTCGATTACTACGTACACATATTCCCTTTATCATAAGCTTTATGTTCTGTGCTAATGTGGTATGGCAACTCGAACTGATGTACGTACGTACGAAGTTCTACGTTGTGACTGACTGACTGACTATCATAAGCTTTATATTAACCCATTAACCAATGTTGTACAGCAAACTATTCCTAATTTGTTCCCAGACTATTATTCACAGTTTCCCCTACTCGAAACCACTTTTGGCTTCATCGTATATAGTTGTTATTTTTCATTTCAAGGTGCGAAGTGGTCTGATATTCTTGTATACAGACTACATATACTTGAAATATAATGTAATAGATGCTGGTTGCCAACTTCTAGATCTTAAGGTAGGGAAGACAGAAGCTAAAGAATCTTGAGCCAATGGGAACTAGCTGTTGATCAGACGTGCATTGGTAAAACCCGAGAAATTAAACTGTAAAGTAAGAAGTGAACACACAAAATAACAAATGAGAATTAGGATTCTGACTAGTGATTTGTCATGCGATATTGTTTAGCGGTTATAAGACGTAATAAGGAACACCAAAAGTCTTGAGGTTTGAGGCAGTAGGAGAAATGACTAACTTGGATAAAATGAAATGAAATCAGTTTAAAATATTAAACATAAAATATCAAAATTTTGCAAGTTACTTGTCCAACACTTGTAGTTCCAGATAGTACAGTTCCAGTAAGAATGGTACCTTGTCCGGTAATTGTAAAACAATGATCCACAGCAAAGACAAAACCCATATCTTTCAATTTATTACGTTTCTCAGTTGGATCATGTATTGATCGTGCCAATAAAGTGATTAGATTTTCAACTTCTTGTGAATTGTTTACACGTTGTTCAGATGTAAATTCTACCTGTTACACAAATTACAAATTGTATCGCCTAATGAATGAAACAAAATATTTTTGATAGTACCAATGAATAAACAGTAAACACGAAAGTAAATGTATTGTAAACAAGAATAATATAGTAACATAGACAAGAGACAAGGAATGAACTATGCTTCAATCTTAGCCCCCAAATGCCCTGGTACGGCCGAGAGTGGGAAGAGTCCACTCTCCCTCTCCAAATGCTCTCACATGGCCACGCGAATATATAGCCTCTGCCAGGCAAGTCCTACTCACTGCCTTCTCTCACCAGGAGTGTTGTTTACGAAATTGAGAGGACGAAAAGCAAATGTCCGACGCTTTAACAGGGTTGGTGGACACGGAAGGTCCACCTAGGGGAGTTGGAAAACCCTCATTCCAAACCAATAGTGCACATGGGCTCCAGTATCCGGAAGGAACAAATGGCGTATGAACCAATCGTTGGTCACCGGCTACCATGGAACTGCATCTCCTTACGATGCTTCACTGCCTTGTGGACTAGACCTTTAGGTCAAAGGCTCCAGGTGTGGCCCTGTGTGTAAACCATCTGCTTCAGTCTGGGCACCTGGGCAGTATCACAGCCCTCACAAAAATCAAATGAGATTTGTGAGGCGCATATTTATCTGGTGCTTCCTTGTACCAATATTTATGTGTTTAAATAAATAATAATAACATCTTGGATTAAACTGACTCCAGTAGTAATTTAATAAAATAACACTATCGGGAAAATTATTAGAGTCATGATTCTTTAAATATGTAAAGTTTGTGTAAAAACTGTCGTTAGAGTTCATACTTAATTTTCTTTCTTGATGAAATCACTTACTATAAACGGGGAAGACAACAGCTGAGTATAGAATTTAGCTTTATCAATGTTTAATGGCAGCTAACAACTTTATGTATTATCAGAAGGGGTTTTGTGGAGATTTAGTATTTTCATAGTTGCAAGCGTGAGTCAATTGAAGCTGGTCTATCGGTTAAGTGCTCTGGCGCGAGACTGATAGGTCCTAGGTTCGAATCTCGCGAGGCGAGGTCGTGGATGCGCACTGCCACTGAGGAGTTCCACAATAGGACGAAACGGCCGTCCAGTGCTTCCAGGTTTTCCTTGGTGGTCTAGCTTCAATTGACTCACGCTTGCAACTATGCAAGAAAAATTTATATATCCTTAGTCATTCGGGACGCGAATACAGCTTGAAATTTTCAAATGAAAAACCCATAAATAATTTAATAATGATATACTCTTGGTTAAGATGAAAGTGCCAAACAAAGATTGAAGCTAAAACTCTGACATTACCAGTTCGGTAAGATAACTTTATATATCAAAATAAAAATACGATAACATGTAGTAAATATCGGACAAGTAATTCCTATTCGGATGTTTGGTAGCCGATAAAGTTATAAGACAAGTCTCTAACAAAAATAGAATGGAACAATGATGTAGAAGGAAATATTGAGACAGTGTTTGGATGCGCAGTGCTTAGTAGGTATAGAGTCCGTTCAAACCCATAACCTGATGGCTGAATCAAAGGAACACAGCAAGCAAAGTTGTAGTTCCCACTTTATCTATGATGATAAAACGCCATCTGGAATTTTTAAAGTTATTTTATATATATAACTTAAATTCTTGGTAAACCGTCTACGGTTATCTTAATGTTTTTGACTCACGAACTAAACTATCAAACTGCTATCTACAAGTCCACATTTGGACACTCTGACATCAATATTGTTTAGTAAACCATGATACAAAAACAGTGCAACAACCGAAAAAATAAATATAACAAACCAATAAAATATCATGCACTGAAATGATAAAACAAAAGACAAGATGCTCTTTGATACCATAGGAACAAGAATATTATTGATGCAGAAATCTATCCTCATTGTTATCTAACAAACCGTTTTATGGCCACTTTTAAATTGGATAACTCGTTATCAAGTGATGACATTTAATCATAAAAAGCATATATGTGCCTGGTCCTAAGTAGTAGCTGACTGACTGACTGATAAAAATGTGCCAATAATAATTTTGAAATTGTTTAGATAAGAAATGACTTCAGAAGAAGGAGAGAAGAGTATAGACACGTTACACATATACAAATGAGAATAATTGATATTATACCTGAACACCACCAGGAGCAGCTGAAATTTCTGCAATTTCTGACTGTTTAAAAATTGTGTTCTCCAACGTTTTTAGGATACGCTTTTTCATCTTTGAGCAGTATAATCACAACAAATAACAATACCTTCTGAATCGATTCATCTCTTTGATTTTCATTTAACAGGTCACATTTATTGAGAACTACTAACATTTTCTCACAAGCTATCTCACCAATCACCAGACACTCGGCAGTTTGGGTTTGAAATCCCTTAGTAACATCGATAACGAGAACGACGATATCGATTATTTGGGATCCTAGAATTGAGAATAATAATGATAACACTATAGTTTATCGTTGCGAATAAGCCATTCGCTTAGAAAAACTAGCTTTAAAAAGTAAAACCTAATGACAAAGCTTTAAATTTGCATTTAAAGGATAGGATACTCAGGACATATAAAAATATACCCTGAAACAAGAAAAACAAATGAGTGGTAGCCTGATAATTGATTGGCAAATGGTTGGATTTACAGTACAGCACCACAAAAACCGGTTTCTTTATGTTGCCGAAGTTTCATAACACAAATACAACAAACAAGCAACCACTTAGCACAGTTTCGTCTATGTTTCACTACTATTTAGACTGTCTGATAGTATGTAAAGAGGGAGAATGTATTTGTGAAATCTCAGAGAATGAATTTGAAGTAAATCTAACGTTTCGCTGGGCAATCTGGTCCTAGCTTTTTCAATGAAAAATAATAATAAGGTTGATTAAACTATTTAGAGTCAACAGTTATTAAATACCCTGAATTTACACAGTCCAAGGGTCACAATGCTTAAAAATGCTGTTTGGCTTGAAATCATTTGCACTAGATTTTGGCTTGTATTTATCATTTATTCATTTGCATTCAGTTCATACGCTGTTTCCACTACCAAAACTACCGTTTTTGAGTTAAAATGCAGTAATTGAGGTAAAGATTGCTTATGAGGTCGATAAGAGAAAAAATAGCCATGATGGACGGTACCATCATGAACCCGAGCATAACATAATCACTTCAATTTCCTTTCCGATCTAGTAAGATTACATTATATAGTGTTCATACAAACACTGAATGACAAGTGTAAAAAAGTGAAACCAAGAAAAAACAACTCAACTTAATACCCAATGTTTAAGGTAGAGCTACGGTACTTAAAATGTGTGATACCATTACGTTTAGCTGGAAGTAATCATCTTAATAAAACGATTTGTTTGTATGGCGACACACGGATACACGATAGCCTAATTAAAATCCTATTTATGTATTAATACATGTAAAGAATTTAGCCCTACAGTTTAAATAGCAAAGAAAGTGGTCATCCTTAAGGATTTTGAAGGTATAAAAATACTTGCCGATCCCAGAGTCGGTAAATATCACAATTAATTTATAGCAAAAAATGGAACATAAATGGATTGTTACTGTAAGTAATCGCAAACCCCGAATTTTGAAGGATTTCGGGTTTTATTTTAAAATTACATAGAAGTTCGAAGTTTTCGTCAAAGTTCAGGGAAAATCTGGGCCTTGGGGATTTACCCAAAGTTTCAAGCTATTTTGAGTAAAATCACCATCTAGAAACACGATTTCTAGATTTTCGTCGAACCTCCCTAAAATCTTATACTGCAGGTTCCACAAAATTTTCGAAAAAGTGGTACGATTTTCCACCGAAATCGGGAGATTGGTATGAAGAGGAAAACAAGGTAACTCACCACACAAAACCGTTTTTATAAGTGACCCATGCCCGGGACAGTCAACAAGAGTAAACTGAACTTTTTCGAAGTTTTCGCGTATTGATGGTGTGAAAGGGTAGCCCGCAGAATCCACGGTAAAAGAAGAAAATCCGAGATCAAGCGTGATACCTCGTTTTTTACTTTGGGGATTTTTATCAAACGCGCTAGTACTAGCAATAGTGCTTAAGACTTTTGCTAGACTCGTTTTTCCTGAGTCGACGTGTCCCAGCACTCCCACGTTAATGTTAAGCATCCCAATTGATTACAGAAATGACCTTGAGGAACCAAATTAAGTTGGGCTAAGGTTCAGATGGTTCCAATGGTACTGGGTGGGATAAAGCTTTTGCTTGACACGCTGTCGTATCTGGTAGCAGTAGATCATTGGTGTAAACAGTCAATAACTTAGGTATATTTAACAATGAAAGAGAAAACAGAATTGGTAAATTATAGTGGGATACTGTATTTCGTCCTTGAGGATATGTCAAGTCTCCTCCTAAATGACTCCTGGGAAGTCACTTGAACTACCTCAAACTGCAGTGAGTTCCGAAATTTGACTAGTCTTAGGAATCAGAAAGTGTTCCCAAAGTACGTTCTGCTGTATTGAGTCTCCTGTTCCTGGGTGTTACCCCTAAAGTTTATGTTGGGACTAAACTTAAGTAGGTGTTTAAGAGGATGTTCAGGAGTATTTAAGATGCTGTAAGCCATTGTAAGGTCACCTAAAATACGCATGTACCTTAATTGGTAAGGATTTAGTGACTAGAGGTGCTCTTCATAAAACCTGACTTTGAGTCCCCGAACTGATTTCGTGGCTCGTCGTTGGATGCATTCAAGAGTGTCCTTATCATTTTGTTGTGAGGGAGGAAATACTATGTTTCTATACTCTAAATGAGGACGGGTAAAACTGTTAAATATTATGTGGAAAGTCCCTCCGTCCAACTGGCTTCAATGTTGCCGGTGCGAGGTTTGCTCGGAAGACATTTTTGTCTCGGTTAGAGTAAGACTTCAGATCATAATGTACTAATACTCCTATATCTTTTTCGACTTGGAACACATCTAGAAGGGAGTCGCCTAAGTTTTAGTTGTAGTCTGCATCATGTCTCAGATGGACCACTTTACGCTTTGAAGTGTTAGAGGTAAGTCCGTTGTCATCTGCCCAACTTTTAAGTCGAGTCAGATCCTCATGAAACGCTAGTTTATCTTCTTGTTTGCAAACTTCTCTCCAAAGTTTCACATCACACGGGAAAAGTAATAAACCTAAAGATAACTGGTGTAGATCTTTTGCATAAATTAGGAAAACAAGAGGTCATGCTGCTGAACCCTGGAGGACCACATAAGGTCATTCCATAGCCTGAAAAAGAAGTTGACTCGGACCTTAAAATGTCGATTATTTAGATATGAAGTGAGCCAATCAGTTAAAGGTGATCTGATACCCAATCGTTTGAGCTTTCTGGTCAGACATTTATGATTGACCTAAACATAAGCTTCTGAGAAGTCAAGATAAATGACGTCAATCTTCCCCTTGAGACCAAAGATGGTTGTCCATTTGTCTGTTGAGGTTAGCAGGCTGGTTATACAAGAGTGCCCCTTCCTGAAACCATGCTGTTGCGGTGACGAGAGGTTTATGGATGGTAAGTAGTCACGTAGACCATCGTATATTAGGGAACCCATACTTTTTGACGGTATTGAGAAAAGTGATACCAACCGGTAACTTGAAGGTTCGCCGTGTTGAACTCACTGAAAATTGGCATGATGTGAGGCAGCTTTCAATTTTCTGGTAGTGCGCATCGGCTTAGCAAATGTGAGAACATCACTCTCAGCGTTGTTTCTAGGATTGAAGCCCCTTCCCTGAGTATAGCAGAATGGACCATATTCTGGTTAGGATAAGTGTCCCTGTTTAGGTGGTGGAGTTTCCGGCGCATCAAGTCAGTGCTCAGGTTCTTTTCTGATAGTCCTGTTGAGTTGCAGGTGAAGCTCTCGTCAATATAGTTAGTATAGGTCGGTTGAAATTTCCGAAAGTACTATTCTGCCGGAAAGTCGGTGGCATCACTGTCATTGTTAGTTTGGCCATTAGGACATACCGATTAAGAAACTCCTATCTCGACCAGTCGAAGAGAGGCTGCATGATGAAATAAGCTTTTCAGATTAGAGACAAATTTGTCGATAAGTTTTATCTGATGCTGAAGTCTATCTACTCGTATTGCCTCTGTGCATTGGTCCCTTATTTGTTTGAATTACCAGTATGCGTTGTTGTTACCAGATCATTTGTATAGCACCCAGTAGTGTCTTTTGCGTCTTATCAAAAGAAAGGAACGACACTTGATGACTGTAGTGTGCTTTTAGATTTTGAAGACCGTTTGGAGATCAGACTCTTTTGTAATACATAAGATCATGTGCGGTAAGAAATCCCAGTGAGCAGCTACATCAGGTTGCAGTGAACGTCGCAGTTTACTCGCTGTAGTATGTCCTGTAAAGCTGATAATTCCAACTGTTTGAAATTTCAGTGACTGTTGTTGGTAGAATGTCGTAACTGAGTTTTGGTGATAAAATTGAACGATATGACGGCGTGATCGCTTTTCTACAAGGGAGCCAATAGTGAGGGTTTGTTAATCAGGAATTCTTAATTTGTAAATACAGCCTTAACGCAATGGCATCTGACAATTTCTCCACCGAGTTGCTGACTTAACATTTTCGAATAATCTCAGATCACTAATGAGGATGGAGAAGCAAGCTCTGATAGAGTTCTTACCTCCAGCGTATGTTCAGCAAAGTTTACTTCAGGGAGATTGAGGTCTCCAATAATCAGGATATGAGTGTATCTGAGAAGAGTAGAGTGAGATAATCTAGCCAGCATACGATCTTCGCACTGAATGTAAACAATGGACTTCCTATAGATGACTCCAAGTCGATACCTCTGGGTGTTAAACAATCCTAATGAACACTACAGGTTCATCAAGTTTAATAAACTTTTGCTGTTCACTTGACACATAGTATATCGTTGGCTCCTGGTCCCTAACTTGAGAAGATATCCATGTTTCAAATATAGCTATCAGATAAGTATTATTAGCACTACCGAGTTCACTCAACTCATCTATTTAACTAGATAAATTCGCGACGTTCATTTATAGGCAGTTGATGCTTTCCATTGGAAATGAGTCAGCTTCCTCATCCTATTCATCTGAATGAGTTCCAAGTGAGTGGATAGTCAAACCACCTACCCGAGGTTTTCCGAATCGGTAGACCCTGTCTCTTCATAGATTTTTCCATGATTTTGACACCCCAAAAATGGAAAGGTCGGCTCCAACTTGCTTTCGTGCTTGACCTTACATTATCTGGCCCATCCGGATGCCTGTGAATCCCAGTTTCTAACCGACATCTGTTGTCACGAAATGCTTCGAGAGTGGCAGCCGCCATATGGGAGGATGGAAAGGTCATCTTCATTAGTCAGGGTCTCAAATCCCTGTCTTTGATTAGTCTCACTACTTGTTCAGCCAATGTTTTCGAATTTAAATGACTACCCTATGAATTTCCGTTCTGGAATATGAGATTCTGCGTAGTCAGGGGCCGTGTTTTCTAACACACCTTGGAGAATGATATTTCTTCCACGAAAGAAGGTCTGGCGGGATTCCTTAGAGATGTTCCTGATGAGATTGTGCTCAGAATATGGTGTGTTAGTTAGTTTTATTATATCATTATCTGATTTCAGCAGGGCATCCTCCACGTCGACAGTCTTAGTGCGTGTTACACAAAGGACTGTTGAGTGATCCAGGTTCTTGGAATCTTTACTCCAAATGAGCCGTGTAACCATAAGTGGACTCTTTTGGGAAGTTTGAACTTCCTGTTCAACTCCTCCCATAACATTCTGCCATTTTTATCCTGCAGGCTGAGAAGGATGTTAGAGTTTTCTTTTAGGACCATAATTGTGAGAGAACCATCGCGAACCGTGGCCATTTTCCCAGGTTTTCGAGCACGTTCCAATTGAGGTTCTTTTTGCCTGACAATTGAAATATGTTTCGAATCCTAGTGCTTTTTGCTGGCTATACATGCAGTCATAGGAGTAGATTTCACGGCGAAATCACTACCTGGTTTCAGTGCAATAATTAGGTTGTTCTGCTTCTTTGACAGTGAAACTCGACCCCTTCTAACTCTGTTGACGAGTGCCCAGTCGCCTCCAGAGATTTTGAAGATCACAGTTTCATTTAGGATGCGTGTGTTGTGAGACCAATATTCGATAATTTCATCACGGGGTTGCATAGAGAGATTGATTTGATAGCGCCCGACGGGTGGCAGTTCAGCTAATCTACTGAACTGATTCTGCTCAGTGTGGCAGTTATTTATGCATTTGAATATGCTGCAGTTTAGGCGAGTGCATTTCTGAAATTGTAGTATACTTCAGTATCAGTACGGCTCTAATAATAGACCTAATCCTAAAATTGTAGATTTGTCATGATGTAACTGTCTGATCTATAAGATCTTACATCATTGTCTACAAAGTCTCATCATATCGTAGCAACCACCAATATATGAAGGAGAACACATCCGGGCTGAGGATGGAAAAATATATTTAATATGAATAAAAGCTATGCAAGAATGATCACGCCTGAAAGGATGAACCATGCCATACGATGAATTTGAATTAATTGAATTCCCTCTTCCCACCTTCTTCCTCGTTGAGTTTTTCTGCGTGTTAAATGTTGAACATCTATTTTTCCAGTTGTATCGCGTTCAACTTCGAGGAATGTGTGGTTAGAGTCGAATACCACTACACGTTTTTCTTAGGACAGCACGGTTTCTGGATTCGTGCAGTTGTCACATTATCAGTCAGGATGTTGGTCGTTTGCAATGTAAAAAATAACAAAGACATAACTTGAATTACAAGAGAAGACTGTTTCGAGAATAGATAATTACATCACTTTATGGTAGTGAATAAAAAGACAAAATTAAAGGAATAACAAAAGAAACTTGGGTGATAAAAAGTGAAGTGGGGCGTAGTAACTGATATTCTGTGATGATAGCAGCGATAATTTATTGCACACGCATCAGACCTAGTTTGCCCAAGATTCAGATGGTAATCCATGAACGAACACGTTTTTTTGAAATCTTCTTTGACATCTATCCACTGATGACGCTGTAGTCACTTCGACTGAGAGAACAATAAAAATGGGAGCGAATTCTAATGAGAAAAGTTAGGTCGTGTCTTGCTGCTCGCTCTTTCATGTGCAATGTTTTGAGGGTTGCTTCGAGGAGCTTCGTGGTTGTGTTATCGTAATATTCCCAGATTGGTGTGTCTCACTTACCTACTTACTCCTGTAAACCCCAATGGAGCATAGGCCGCCAACCAGCATTCTCCATCCCACTCTGTGCTGGACCTTCCTTTCTGGTTATATCCAATTGCTGGTCATTCTTCTCATGTCTGTCTCCATTTCTCAGGGTGATGCATTCTTGGTCTTCCTCTTCTCCTTTGGCATGAGGATTCTGACTAAAGGCTTGCCTTGTGATTCAGTTAGGTGCTTTCCTCAGTGTGTATCCTATACACTCCCAGCACTTCTTCCTGATTTCTTCCTCCACTGGAATCTGGTTTGTTGTCTCCCACAGTAGATTGTTGCTGATAGTGTCTGGCCAACGGATCTAAAATATTTTGTGTAGACAACTATTAATAAACATCTGTATCTTCTGGATGATGGCATTCGTAGTTGACCAAGTTTCCGCCCCATACAGTAGAACTGTCTTGACATTTGTATTGAAAATTCTGATATTGGTGTTGGTTGACAGTTGCTCTGAGTTCCGGATGTTTTTTCAGTTGTAAATATGCTGCTCTTTCCTAGCCGATCAGCGTCTTCATATCTGCATTCGATCCGCCGTGTCCATCCATAATGCTGCCTAGATATGTAAAGATTTTTATGTCCACCAAAGCTTCTCCGTCGAGTGTGATTTGATTGATGTATATTGTGTTGTATGGGAGAATCTTGCTTTTCCCCTTGTGTATGTGGAGGCCTATTGCTGCTGAGGCAGCTGCTACACTGGTCGTTTTCCCCTGCATTTGTTGTTGCGTGTGCTATAGGAAAGCCTGATCATTTGCGAAGTATAGATCGTCCAGTTGCATCCTAGCTGTCCACTGTATCTCATGCTTTCTCTTAGATGTTGACGTCTTCATAATCCAGTCGATCACCAGGAGAGAGATAAAGGGTGAGAGTAAGCAAGGACATTTTTCCTGTTTTAAAAAAAATATTGGTTCACTTCAGAGGTTTATATTTATAACACTGTTATTATCGTGGTTGAACCTTTTCACTGGGTGTTCATTTCTTTTCTCTCTTTCTTCCTTCTTAATGAATATTGTTTTTAAGATTACGAAGTTTGTAATTAGAACAATAACTTGTGTTACGCTTAAATCAACTTCTCAGACTCGTTTTATCTTCACTATGCATATACGACTCATATATATTGATTATATTTTGCACTTTATTGAGACCTTCATAGCATTACTCCAAACTATGACTGCACAAATGCTTATTCTAACGTCATATCCTACCGCAATATTAAGTTATTAATTTATTAATTTATTGTGTTTTATTTCATTTTTGTTACTCACTCGGCGATACATACATAGTCTTCTATTCTTGCTCTGTGTTCATAAACACGCTCATTAAACTATCTACTTATTTCTCATCTACTTTATTTCCATTTCTTTAGTTTCCTCCTTTCCTTCTTTAAAATCAATTCAACATTCTTCTCAATTACACAGAACCTGGTTTATTATCACTATTCTATCGTTAACATTTTCTTTTTTTCTTTCTTTTCACCTTTCAAAATATGGCAAATATAATGCTAACATTATCGAAACTTTCGTGTTATTACATTTTTGAAGAACCCCGAAATGGTTTCTTCACAACGCTTATGAACCCATAAGATGTTTGTAATGATAGTAATAACCTTACCTGACACCGGTCTTTACTTTGAACAAGTCTGTCTTTTGTCTTCCATGTACGATTTCGCAGTTTAATCCATCATATGAATTCCTTATTATATTGACCACTTCTCAGGCGTTCCGTAATGTCGAAGAAGCCTCCGTAGTTTTGCACTGTTTACGCAATCAAATGCCTACTCGCAGTCAATGAATTTGATGTACAGTGATGAATACCATTCAATTGATTGTTCCACAGTAATCTGTAGTGTTGATATTTGGCCAACACCATGGAGCCTTATGGAATCCAGCCTGTTGATCCCGAATTTGGGCGTCTACGGATTCCTTCATTCTGTTTAACAACACCCTGTTGAAGACTTTTCCTGATATTGAGAGAAGAGTGATGTCTCTGCAGTTCTCACACTCGCTTAGATCGCCTTTCTTTGCTATTTTGATCAGGTGTTCATCTTTCCAGTCTGTTGGTACTTGTTATTTATTCCATATCTTGCTGAAAAGAATGTTCAGTATCTTTGCAATTTCTGCTACATCTGCTTTCAATGCCTCTGCTGGAATGTTGTCTGGTCCCGCTACTTTGCCGCTCTTGATTTGTCTGATAACCATGCTGATCTCTTTAATTGGTGGTGGACCGACACCGATTTGGAGGTCCGTGGATGCTGCTTTGATGTTGGGTGGGTTGAATGGGGCTAGTCGATTTAAGAGTTCTTTGAAGTGTTCTACCTACCTGTTTCACTGTTCTTCAATGTTGGTGATTACTTTACCTTCCTTGCTTTTCACAGTTCGTTCTGGTTTACGATGATTTCCAGCGAGATTCTTTGTTTTATCATTCAGTTGTCCAATGTTTCCTTCTCTTGCAGCCTTTTCCGCCGTCATTGCTAGATCTTCCACATATTTCCGTTTGTCGGTTCTGACGCTCCTATTCACTTGTTTGTTTGCTTCTGTGTATTCAGCTTGTGCATTGGCTTTCTCTGTTCTTGTTCGACTGATATTAATTGCTGCCTTCTTGTTTCTTCTTTCTTCAATCTTATCCAGTGTATCAACAGTGATCCATTCCTTGTGATGGTGCTTCTTGTGGCCCAGAACCTCACCAAATGTTCAAGTGATTGCCTCCTTGAGCCCTCTACAGTTGTTTTCCATAGGAGTTCCCCCTCTGGTGAGTAGATCATGAAAAGCCTAGGACCTGTTGCTGAGGGCTATCTTGAATACGTTCAGTCTGTCAGTATCTCGAAGAAAGTCCGTATTAAGCTTTTGTGATGTTCAATTTGGTTCTATGTTGTGTGTGACCCGGTTAAGTCCATGTGGTTTTGTATAAGTGTTTGTGTGGGAATATGGTCAGTTTATTGGAGTCTGAAAATCTCTTACCATTTTCGTTCCTCTCTCTCAGTCCATGTCGTCTCATGATGTCTTCATATCCTGTGTTGTCCATTCCAACCTTGGCATTTAGGTCTCCCATCAGAATGGTCAAGTCCTTTGTTGGATATTTCTCAAATATTCACTGCTGTAAGATCCATTTTGAAGGTTTTGCTTGTGAAAATACCTCCATTCATACGTTTGCAACTTTTTCTTATTGGTTTCCCTATTTGTACATTTTGCTAGTCCTTTCAATGCCATTTGAGATGGTAGTATTTTATTTTATCATGATTCCCTCTTTTTATACACCTTCACTGAGTTTATTTGTTTCTTCTGGATCTGTATTTATGTTGTTTTAGTTTATATTTAATCTTGACGGCAGTCATATTGATTGTTCTCCCTTTGATTGCTTTGCTTGAGTTGACTGGGATTGTGCATTTTGATTGTGAATTGAGACACTTTTCCAGAATTGAAAACACTGTGTTATGAAGCAACAAACTATTATCTTTTGGACGGATTTTTACTTGACCTATCCTGAAAGGATGGAATAACAGTTACTTTTTGGTGCGCTCGATCGATTATTGAGGGAACAATTATTGGTTGAATAACTGAGCTGTAATATTTTGTTTAGAACCGTTATTTTCCTAGTCCCTTTGTTTCGAATTCATCTGTGCGATAACGCGTGATTAAACTACTCAGACAGTTATTCTTCAGCCAAACCTTAGTTTGGACCCTACAACTGCAGCCTGTCGTAGAATCGATCTTTAAAGTCTTCATTGTAATCATTGGTAGGCGCATAGAATTGGATGACATTCATTGTAATATCCTCTTTCTTTGTTTCGAAGGAGGCTATGATGATCTTGGGTACATGGGATTCTGCTTGGTTCCTGCTTGTTTGGATAGCACAGTGCAACTCTTTGTGTATATGGAGCATTTTCTTCATGATGGTCAGAGTATAGGCAATAGCTCCTCTGAAGCTAGTCTTTATTGTTCAACTTGCGTCCAAAGTGTTTCACCGATTCAAAGCACCCTCAGGTTGTATCTTTTTACTTCTACTGCAATTTGGATGACTCTCCAGGTCTCCCACACTGTCCAAACATTCCATGTACCTAAATTAATGGTTGCTGCGGTTGTGAGAAGGTGCAACAGTCTCGTGGCTTCTGAAGGAACTCGGCTCTCATCATGAGACGTCACAACCCTCCCAAATGAAGATATTCTGACTCCCAGCAAAGAGTTTAGATGGTTTGCATAATTTTTTCTGGTAAGCTTTTTTTAGTGACTTACTTTTACTACGGATTGGGGTCGCTAACCTCATGCCCAGCTACCCTTCTTCATCCGGGAATGGGACCAGCAGTAACCCCAGAGAGGCTCCAAGAAGAGTTGAACGGTGTGTCCATACACACTTAATATGTGCAATTATCAGCCCACCTCTTATTCTCCTGTATCCTAACGAGGATAAACCTTGGTATCGGTGTCTGTCCCCATATGACTTATATTTTGTAACCTACCATCGAACCAAAAGATTCACGTTCCTTATGAAGAGTGTGGGGCGGTAACATTGTAGACTCCTAGGTGGGCATGTGCGTACTTTTAAATTATTAGGAACAACTCCAAAGTGACTCTGCCAAGTTATCTACATAAAACGCTGTGAGTTGCATTTAATTTGGTTTCGTTCATTATGTTGTTTGAACTGTTGTCTAGGGTCCGTACGCTTGCAAGCCCGACAACACGCTGTGAAGGAACGGTCGTGAGCAGTTTCCCATGGAGGCTGTAAGCGATCTATGTCAAACGAGGTAGAATGTCCATGACATAACATATCAATAGGCCAGTTTTTAACTCAATATCTAATGCTTATTCCTCCATTGATCTAAGGTCACTATAAAGCCTAAGTGAATCCCTTTTGCTTTATATGGAACTCTCAATCCCTATGTCGTCTGCGTAGATCGGTGCCGCCGAGTGAATTAAATATAAGAGTTCGTTAATGAAGATCAAGAATATTAGTGGACCTAAGAGGATTCCTTGTGCAAATTTTGACACAGAGACCTTCCAATTACAATACTCCCTACTCACCTTGGTACAAAACATCCAGTCCTCTTGGTAGTTTTAAAGCCAGGATAAAAGCAGGTCAGTGAAACCCATATCTGAAGACTTCACTATGAGAAGTGCATGAAGTGCTGTGCCAAAGGCTTTGGGGAAGTTGAGGAATGTTGCAAAAGCAGGTCGGCCAACTTTTCCATCCTATGGAACGATAAGGCTATGAGTTTTGTGAACCGGTGTCGCGGATCATGAAGGATGTTGTTTTTATCCATGTTACCCTTCATTTGCCCATTAACCAGTCAGATAATAAGTACACTTTTATAATATCTCAATGAGTTAAGATTTGTATTACTGGTGTTTTACGACTTACGTCACAGAACGCAAAAAATAGTTTCAACTCATTGGGATATCATTAAGATGTATGTATCATTAACTTTCTGTACAACAGCCAATTTACTGGAAACTACGAGGTTCAACCTTGGTACTGAACCAAAAATATTTTACTTCAATGTGATGATGGTGACCACAAATTCTCTTCTTCTTGTCGTTCAACCGAAGATGCAGGATGTATGGGAGGTAGATTTTCTGGATGTACAGTTAAAATCAACTGTTTCCAACCACTAATAAACACATTGTAAAGTCACATAAATGTTTGAGCATTTCTTGAACTTGAATTTTTATGACTTTTCCACTCCTCGTTGAGTAGATGAACCACTGAATGCTTTGAATTTTTCGGACAGAGTTTTTAGGCAACCGATTATGTCGACAATGCCGTTGTTGTGCTTAATCCATATGATGTGATTGGCCGAGTCCCTAGTTTTCCCGTTGATTATAGTGATTGGCAAGCAGTGAGTGGTATTTTATTGCTTGACGTACATCTGAATTCGACTTTTATGTCGTCGACAATTTGATTGATTGGACGATCCTCTTTAAAAACTACAAACATTTGGTCAATATGATGAATTTGCATTACCGATATGTTTTACACCAGTTAAAGACTGTTTGTTCTGCAGTTGTAAGTGATAGATAAAAAGTTGGTTTCGCCAAATTTAACTTGTTTACGGTAAATCCACCATATAGGAAATCTTTAAGGCAGTTTTAATAGCAAATTGTGTTGTAGAAAAAGTAGTCAATACTCATTAAGTGCTTTAAGATCTTTCAAAACGCGGACAAAGCATGGTAGAAGTAATCAATCGCATTTGAAATTCACTCTCATTTTGACAGAAAAGAATAAGATGTAAAACACTAGTGAAGGAAAGTGAAAAGCAACTCTAAACCTACCTATCATTTAAGTTGAACTTGTGATAGACTACATAGATATATCTTTTTCTTGAGGCTCTTAAAAAAGTTTCCATAAAACACCTTTAACTGATTAGTTTTAGTTTGTTCTCCGTTCTTTTACCGTTGGGTTTGCGTCAGTCAAACATATTTGCCTCATACACTACAGAGAACCTAAAAATTGGATAATAGCTGACTGTTGAATATTTTAAAATGGTAGAGATACGGAGCGTGACTTTTTTCAATTGATACGTAGAAAACTAACTTCACGACCAAACTATCACATCAAAAGTTATGAAACATTATGTTTCATGACTGCAACAGTCAGTTGCCATGCTTTCCTGTGTGGGTAGAACGTATGTCTCCAAAAACACCTTAAATGTGTGTCACACTAATGCCCGTAGTCTTCGGAATAAGATGTCTGAGCTAAGTTTGATGGTAGACGAATTAAATCCGGATATAATTGTTATCACCGAAACTTGGTTTACTGCAGATATAGACTGTTCCCCAGTCATTTCAGGCTGCATCTGTATCAGAAGTGATAGAGTTAGAAGTCGCAAGGGAGGAGGCATAATATTATATGTTTGGGACCACTTCCGCATAAACTCGATCATATCGGAGGCGCATGTAAGTGGTACGTGTGAGGTAGTATGTTGTACAATTAGGTCTAGAAACGGGTTAGTGACGATAGGAGGAATATATCGTAGTCCGTGTTGTCCGCTGACGACTTTATCATAAGACACGTCTGTTCTTGGAGTAAAGCAGAATGTTGTCTCATCGTTGGAGACTTCAATGCACCCCATATAAACTGGATAGAGCTCACAGCTCCAGGTGGGGGTTTCGATAGCGTCCTTCTGTCATCAATTATTCAATGTGCACTTGTACAATGTATCGTTAAGCCGACGCATATAGACTTGGAACATAATCCGTCATTGATAGACCTTGTCCTCACACACCACTGTGAAGATATCGTCGACATTCAACACCTTCCTCCACTGGTGAATAGTGACCATGTCGTACTTTCCTTTAAGTTCCGGATACATGGTATAGAATTTGCATCTGCTCCACCCCGTCCTAATGTCTGGAGAGCTAATATTCCGGCAATCAGGGACTATGCTATCTCGATTGACTGGTCGGTCGATGCTGATGGATCGATTGATGATGCACGGAATAGGTTTAAGCCTACGTTCGAATCCGTAACTCAACCGTTTATCCCATGGTCAGCACGTAAGCTATCATATTGCCCTCCATGGATTAATAAGGAAACCCGGAAGCTGTTGAAGCGTAGGAAACACTTCTGGGACATTCTTGTCAACAGGTCAGGCACCATTTAAGTGCGAATATAAAAAAATCCGGAATATATGTAAAAAGACCATAGCTAAATCCCGCATGGCTTACGAACGACAGTTGGCATACGATAGCCGTACCTGTCCGAAGCGACTGTTTTCGTTCGTTAAAAGGCGGACGAAACGTAGTGATGGTATCCCCTCATTACTGTTAAGCGAAAATTCGGCTTTATTGGCTGAATCTGATCTAGCGAAAGCGGAGACATTTGCTAACTATTTCAGTGAAGTCTACTCTACGTGTAGTGTTACAACTACTTGTCCCGTTGACAATGAGATACCAGCCATAGGACCTTTACATGTGACAGAGGATATTGTTCTTCCTTTGATAACTAACCTAAAACCTTGTAAGATACCGGGCCCCGATGGGTTACACCCACGTTTGCTGTCATCGCTTGCGGACATTATCTCAAAACCGCTCACGATGCTCTTCAACATGTCCCTTTCACAGGCTCAACTACCTAGAGACTGGAAAGACGCCATAGTTAGTCCTATATTCAAGGATGGTCAGAGACGGATCGTATCTAACTACCGGCCTGTTAGCCTGACCAGTATAGTAGTTAAGTTACTTGAAAAATTAATTCGGGCTAAGCTACTGAGTCACATAGATTCGTACAATCTGTTAACTCCCGAGCAACATGGGTTTCGTAACAAGCATTCATGCTTGACTAACTTACTCATTGCGAGAGAGGATTGGACAGCTGCTCTAGACAACGGCCTGTCTGTCGACGTGGTATTCATAGATTTTAGCAAAGCGTTTGATAAGGTTTCACAATTAGGTCTTATGCAAAAGCTCTCGAGCTTTGGAATAACAGGTGCTATACAGGAATGGATAGGAAGCTTTTTATGTGACCGCAGACAGGGAGTAAGGGTCAATGGAACGCTATCCGAATGGAAACCGGTCAAAAGTGGTGTACCCCAAGGCACCATCTTGGGCCCTTTACTTTTCCTTCTGTATATTAATGAACTACCTTTATTACTTAAGTCATCGACGTTATTGTTTGCGGATGATGTTAAAATTTGGAGAACAAAAATAAATGAGACTGATCGTTGTTATCTGCAAGCAGATTTAGACGAATTAGTCAGGTGGGCTCGTGATTGGGGCCTGGAAGTTAATTCCAGGAAGAGCGTGTTCATGCACATCGGGCACGATATTAGTTACCACTGTACCATTAATGGTACATCTCTGCCACGCGTTCAAGAGCACAAAGACTTAGGAGTAATTATAAGTCACGACTTAAAAACTACTACGCACTGCAATGTGGTTGCTTCCAAAGGCTATCGCGCGCAATGGTCGCTTCGCAGAGCATTTAAATGCTTCGACGAGGATATGTTTCGAATTTTATATCCCACCTATGTAAGGCCACACTTAGAATACTGTATTCAAGCAGCTAGCCCTTGTCTGATAAAGGATACTAAATCGCTTGAGCGTGTCCAGCGTGTAGGGACAAAATTAGTAAAGGATCTTTCTAAACTCCCTTACGATGGGCGTTTAAAACGTCTAAACCTTTTCCCGTTATCTTATCGTGAGACGCGAGGTGACCTTATACTGGCATTTCGTATCTTTAATTATGATCCGGGTGTTAATATGTCTTATCTTTTTGCTCCCTCCAGAACTAATAATCTCCGAGGTCATAGCAAGAAGGTTCTGAAACCGCGATCTAATAAACTAAAGGTGGGGTCCCGTTTTTCTCATCGAGTGGTCAATGACTGGAACGCTTTACCAGAACAAGTGGTATCAGCACCATCAGTGAACATTTTCAAAAAGAATCTGGACCTTTATTGGAAGGAAATCTGTCAGGATTAACACAGGTTCATCAACCTACTATCCTTATTACTGAAGACTGACTGAAGACTGAATGTAGAATATGTGTTAGCTGTGTTTGAGAAGACAAAGTGGCAAATTTTGAAAAAACGTTTATTGTACATTGAGACTTAGTGCTGCATATTTAGTTATTAGATTTTCAGAAGATCTGCGATAATAAGAAGTGTATTCTATAATCTTTTTAATGGTTTTTATTTGTGTACATGTTAGACAAGTTTTTCTACTATTTTTAAAGTTCTGTTTGTAACGCTCGTAAGTCGGTTGTTCGAGGTGACATTTTTGCATTTTTATTTCAACTTACTGTTACGTATCCATCCTAATGGAAACTTGTTTACTGACTCTGGTAATTTAGCAACCTATTTTTGAATTTCATGAGCTGTTAGTGGAGAGATATCATCAGTTGCTCTGTTTTGAAGTCTTGTGTCGTTATCTTTTTGTGAAGTTTTCACTGTTGTCTCTACACATATCGGCTACCTAATTGTTCTAAACTATAGCCTTGACTGATTTTGATGAATTGAACGTGGTCTTCAAACGTTCATGGAGACTGCCAGTTTACAAAGCTCATGAATATAGTAAGCATGTGGTGTAGTGCTCCTCAGAAGTAAGTCTTCAATCGAACATTTCACCAGGTGGTCATATCACTACTTGTATGTGGGGATCAAACAACTGTAAGTGTCTGAACAGAATCCCATGGCAGAAAGTCTTTTCGTGTCTTACCATCCATTTTTGTCTTGTCAGATTTAAGAACCGACTTGGTTTTACGTTTGAGACTAATTTATTCACGATTTATTTACCATTCGCTCTCTAAGAGATGGGCTTTTTGCAGTATACACCATAACATTCCAAAATTTAGGTTACTTGAAGCTCTACCGGATGTCCTATTAGAATTATTCCGGAATATTGAAAATAAACCCATTGATAGCCTGTTCTTAGTTCTGTCCTACTAGTATATATGGTTTGAAAATGTAGTAAAATCTTGCTTTCCGTACAACATCCTTGTCAGAAAGGTCGAATTCGTATGCTATGTGACCCATGTATAAAATCAAACCAAGCATTGTCCTGAAAGCACTGATTTGCGAAATATGGTACTTACTAAATACAGGACGTTTAAAGGTAGCATCCATCAGTAGTGATATTTCCCGGATTCTCAACTTTTCTTTTGTTTAATGTTCGTCAAACTCCACATGTTTGAGGTAGCGATTGCAAATAATACAAGATGCTACATTAGGTCCTATTTCTAGAAAAAACTCGTTAGCCGACTAAAAATGGTCAGAAGAGACGATGACTTTCAACGTAGATGTGTTACTGAGGGAATTTCAACCGACAATAATCTTGAAGTGAACCACATTGAATTAAACCACTGCAAAGTTGTAATTTTGTGTTGAAAAATCTTGTTAAGAATATTATGTGATTCATAAAAAAGTATTCGGACAGTTTCCTTAGTTTCTTATTTCTTTCACTGTCAGTCTTTTTCTCTTTTGTTGATTTTACTGTTGGTCCTGATATAAATTTCTTGACGGTAGTGTATAAATACATTTTGTAAGGTGCTACATTGTCTTATATGAGTAGATTAATCGAACCAGAGAAATATGCACACATTCTCACGAAATTGCATCGATTTAAGTTATCACTTATTAGCATTCGCAGAAAAACAAGTGAACTGAAAATACTGAGAAAAAACTTGACGGCCGATTAGTCGAGCAGATCAACCCAGTGAGAAGTACAGACATGTTAAATATCAGTTAAACGATAGCGTGGTTACTTCTGAGCTAATATTATCGACTTCTACATGTTACCTTGTTTCTGCCTGTTAATTCTTACCTTCGCGAGTATCATATCCAACAAGTCTTTTGTGTTGTAACACAATTTGATGTAATCTAAGTCTCAAGCTATATGTATTTTTTCTCTATGTATTCGAATTTTCTCTTTATTAACTTTAATATTTGCTTGCTTTCTTGATCTTCGGTGCTGTTCGTGAATCGTCTAAACCCAAAATGATAGACTTATGTTTCCCTTCTCAAAAGTTGTCTTGAAAAGTTGATTCCGGATATGTAGCATGCTGGCATGAATTCGAAGAAATTTGTTACTGGCATAATAAATGCTCATATATTGGAGTAAATAAGATATAAATTCTCTTCTGTTAAAAAATATGATGCCTTTTGTCTTTTTCTTTCAGACAGCAAATGGACTTCCTGGTGGAAGTAGATGATGAGTTGGACTATGTTAGTTTATGGTATTTTTATTAATTTAGTTGGTTTGGCTATTGATTCCTAACTTTAAGTTTGTTATATAATATTATTATTATTTGAACACAAATATTGGTACAAAGGGGCACTAAATACATATGTGTCACACAAGTCACTTGATTTGTGTGTGGGATGTGATACTTCCCGAGTTCCCAGACCGAAGCAGATGGTTTTCTTAGAAGGCCACCCACAGCCTTCGACCTAAAGATCTGATCCACAAGGCAGTGGAGCAATGTTGGGAGATGCAGTCCCATGGTAGTCCGTGACCACCAATAGGTTCATACACCATTTGTTTCTTCAGGATCCTGGAGCCAGCTCACGTGCACCATTGGTTCGGAATCAGGGTTTTCCAACTCCCCTATGCGGATCTTCCATATATTCCAACCCGGCTAGAGCTCCTGACATTCGCTTTTTGTCCTCTCAATTTCGTAAACAACACTCCTGGTGAGAGAAGGCAGTGAGTAGCAGTTCACTGACAGATAAGATAAATTTATTAATGAAGGCCTAAAAGAGAAGGCTCTACGTACATTAATCTCATAGTTGAAATACCCATTGACTTACTGTGTTCAAGGTTTGCCATGGTAAAAGAAGCTGCGGAGGATGTTTCTTTTGTACACAAAGCTCCAGTCTTTCAATCCGAATAGCTTCTCCTGCCATTTAAAGGATTTTGAGTCTGATAGATTTTGGCAGAAAATTACGAGGAACTACGAGGAACGATTGATGTGCGCTTCTAGTATAACCCGTTTGAATTGAATAAGGTAGTGAGGTAATGAATCTTTATTAGCCGAAGTGGCGTGAACACATTTGACGCATGTCCAGCCATTGCCTATATCGATAACTGATGTCTTATGTGGGAACAGGTTGGAAGAAAGCTAGAGGCTGCTAAACTTATTTATGGCATCATTTGATGTAGCCACTGACTGTTGGACGGAGCCATGTAGTTAGGTGTAGACTATCCAGTCAGGTCCAGTGCGGTTATCGTAACCATTGGTAGAGATGTTGGATAAGATGACTTAAAACTGATGGTATTGGGACAGATGCACTCACCCATCTTTTTTTCTCAGACCTTGATTCCCGAAATCTTATACTTTCTTCCTATATGTGATCTTTTTTATTACCACTTGTACCATTAGTATTCCTACCACTCTGGGATATAACTGAATAGTTTTGTCTGGGTGTTTCAATGTAGTGTGGGAACGTGAATTGATGTACATGTATATCAGATTTCATGTTGCTTATAGCTGACTGACTGAATTGGAAAAGTATTTAACTGTTTACGGACTTCGCCATACTTTTGCTTAGCTGCATTGAAACTTTCCACCACCACAGAAAAGTGAATCCCCAAAGCGTTTGCTAGTGTAAATTGCTTCACATGGTAAAGTGGGCTGATGGATATAAAAATCGTGGCTTGTTTAGGCAATTTATCTCTCAGTCTGAGTGTTACCGTCGGACGAACAGAAAATATTAGTTGTGGTTTTCCCACGTCCAACATTTTTTAAATTGTTCTGCGTAACCTCATTTTCGCGGGTACTTTATCTCCAAATATCAGGCTTATAAACAGCTCATACCGTTCTGACTTTTGTTTTACTGTCGTAACTAAGCGCTAACTTACTAAGTTTTGGTCAACTTCTTATGGTTTAGAATGAAGGTGAATCACCTGTAACTCTCAAAAGAACCGGTACCAGTTATACAGGAGATTTAAAGTCTTCACAGTTTCACGCTAAATCAGCTTATCTAAGTGATAAAGGCCGTCGTACTATTGTTTCACCCCGTGAAGAAGGAGAGGCTTACTCAGATGATGAAAATGATTCTGGTATGCCACCAGTTGAGTCAAAGCGTGAGTATAACAGCAAACAAATGACTCATTTTGATAAAGAAGAGGGTGAGGCATCTAGTGAAGAGGACCGACGTTATGAAAATTCAAGGCGGGAAAAATCAGGTTCCAGTAAATATCCTCCAGGGAATACAAATTTTACACTTGAAGAGCATCAATATCGGAACCGTTTACATGAAAGATATGAACGACGTGAGCGTGAGAAGAAGCGGATACGCGATAACATAGATTCAGAGCCAATGCATGGGTCTCATCAGCATGAACGCTCAGTATATTACAAAGAGAATTCTACTTCCAGCAGTGAAAGAGAAGATATCCATCCCAATCCAAAAGTGGAAGACTCAGAAGTTAGTCGGAAGTATCAGACTTCGAAACAATCGGATTCAAAGCAAAAAGGTAATCATAATTATAACTAAATTACTTTTCTTTAAAATAATGGTTTACAGAATTTAGGACGGCTTTTCAAATTTATACCCACCCACTGCGTAACCTGATATGGGATGATAGTTAAAATATGAATGAGTTAGGAGAAGTCTTCAGGGCAGTCAAACCAAGATGTTCCACTGATTTGTGGAATCAGTCAGTCAGCTACAACGTAGGACCAGGCACATTCATGCATCGGTCCAAGTTGCCATATCTCGTTATCACAACAAGATATACATCGAATTCATAGTAGTTAATTTAGTGGTGGTAATATATAGAAGAAAGACTATATACAACGATATAGTACAGGAAGAAAGAAAGATATGAAGCGATTTTAATTTCAAGGTTTAAGGGAAGATAAAGAGTGTATACACCTACGCCATTGTGATCGATTCTGAGTCATGTCACCTAGAGTTTCCAACCATTGATTACGATTGTCACGCGAAATTCTTGACTCTTGGTCTGAAATTTATCTGAAGGTTGAGACATTCCGGGTCACAGTGTTTGAGCGATAACTGCAATCAATCATTGGAGATGTTAGGTGACACTACTGAAAACCATTTTCAGTAGAGCAGCTGTATTCACTCGTCATAAAATAAACAAAACGAGCTATGAAAGAAACTGATTGAAAAGTGCTAAGATTTTTAAATTTATTGGGATGCATTGAGTAAATACATCTGAATTACAGTTATCAACTTATAGCTATGTCATTTGAGTTTTCCACCGGTTAGTTCCCATCGTCTTAAAAACTAAGAACTCTGCGTACTCTTAAACTTCTCGGATCAGCGGTTATTGCCTCCAGACTAGCGTCATGTTCTGGTATATTCAACCTTACTATCTTCAGTTAACAGAAAACAAATAATGTTACATGCGGGTTATTATTGTTTATGTTACAAGATCTGATAGGTATATTGTAGATCAGACCTGTAATCTACCTGTGTTTTACCTGTTAGCTGTACTTGGGCTTCTGTAAGGGGATGAATCGAAGCATGAATACATATTGATCTTATAATTTTATCAGTTCTTTGTATTAACCAGTGGAGATTCGTGTAAAAACCATTCACTCGTCGAAGATTATCTATAATTATATGGGCTGCTGTCTAGAAAGATAAACACTTCAGAATTCAGTTACTCAGCTAAGATAATACAGTTTCGATAAAATCGTCCTTCTGAGTCACATATTTCCTCTATTATTATTTTAGTTGATTGTACACCTTTCTGTTAAGTTTCGAATACCATGTAATTGTAACTTTCCGTGCAGCTATTCGAATAAACATGTTTATGATGTTATTTCTACGTTGTCTTCATAGTTGAAAGCGTGAGTCAATTGAAGCTAGACCACCATGGAGGACCAGAAAGTTTCGCGAGATCTATTGTATGCCTTTATCGTTTCTCGTACGGTTTCAATTCAATCTCTCTACGTATATTATACATGTGTTTCTTTGTAATTTATCTTATCGAAAGTAAGCTAGTTCAACACAGACTTTTTCTCTGTACTTCTAAAAAGTTAGTTTTATAGAGTTTTTACCCCATATGTCGCTTCATCAATTAAGAGTTACTGATATGTAGCTGTGTTTTTAGATGCCA
>NW_017385990.1:566629-571538 GCF_000237925.1 Schistosoma mansoni | reverse complement strand
CCAGTGCTTCCACATTTTCCATGGTGGTCTAGCTTCAATTGACTCAAGCTTTCAACTATGATAATACTAAATCTCCACAAAACCCCTTCTGATAATTTCTACGTTGTGTTTGTTTCTTTAGATCGTATATTAGTGTCTACAATTAATCAAACATTAGAGGAGTCACCTCAAGATAATCGACAATATAAAACAGCCTTACAAACAGAACGTGAGGAATACGTGTTAAAATATGGTGCAAGTCAATCAAGTTGTGTTACTGTAACGGATAGAATGATTGAATCACAAACTATTTATACAGATGAATTAAATCCTTCACAATCAGAGATAAGCCGTAAATCAAAATCTAAAAAATCTAAACGTGATCGAAAAGAAAAAGAACAGAAGATCACATCAAAAAGTCGAGAGATGATAACATTAAAAATGAAAAAAGAAAGTAGACAACGAAAAATTCAATCTGGTAATAATAGTAGTAGTCATTTAGACTATAATACTTGGGAATCAATTCAGAAATATACTAAACTTCCAGATCGTCATCATGGACCTCTTCAACATAGTCGTTCAGGTTCATTAGATTCCATATCATCTGCTTCATCTCAACTGAGTAAAGTTTCTGCATATAGTGGTCGTTCATCACACTCATCACCATTGAGATATCGTAAGTCGTCAACATCATTAACAAGTGGTCAACAAATTCGACGTTCTTCTCAATCACCTAATGATCTTGATGAATCTTATAGTTATTCTAAGAAACGTTATCATCGTGAAGCTAGAGAAACTGCTCCACCACCTGAATCTACACGTCATTATGTTGGTCCAAATCAAATATCGGTGAAAATGAAACATAAGCGTAAAGGTGATAAACGTGAAGCATCTGAAAGTAATAATTATGGGGTAAATTTGGCTAGTAAACGTGAAAAACTATCACAAGACAGTGAAACTCATGAATTGCAAATAGAAGATTCACATACACACTCGACCACTGGACGTACTAAAAGTAAAATGTCAAAATCTCTAGGAACAGAATCTAGTAAACACAAAAAACATTCATCTAAGAGCTCAAAAATGAAAAATAGTCGATCAACAATGAGAAAGTTATCATCCTCTTCAAAACTTGAAGAAGACTATGAACAAGGTAATCGTAATCTCTATAAGTTAGTAGTAAATAAATCCGAAGATGGTGGACAGTATTCAGAAGAAAGTGACTCAGATCCACAAAATATCAATGATAATAGCAACAGTCGACGAAATAATCATGAAAGTAACTACGGCAAGATAGCAGACATTGACATCAATGAGAAAGCCGGTGGAAAATCTAAGGAAATGCATGTATTATTTTCCGCTGGAAATAAAATAATTGGGAATGATATAAAAGGTGAATTTAATAGACTGCCGCCTCCCCCGCGTTATCCGGGCTATTCAGAATCTTCATCTGAATGTGACGAAGGTGGAGTACCTGATAACGGTTTTTTGGATGATGATGATGATATCCATGATCATAAAGTTGACGATGATGATGTTGACCTTCGCAAAGATAATGATATTGGTAATGATGATGAAATCAGTTCCTTTAAGAATAAGCCACCTGGGAAGCCATTCTATTTCCCATCTATACAAGTAAGGGTGAAAATCTTCATTATTTTTTATATTTATTAAATAGTGAATCTGTATTTGTTTTCTATACTGAGTAATTAACAATATCATACTTGTCTAATTCTCAGTGATCTTGAGTTCTGTTAGAGGTTATCACTTCTCAGTTGCCCACACTTTGGAGGGGTTCTTTTAGAGGTACCAGGAAAGAAAATTGGGTTAGAGGTGATCTTAGTGACCCGAGAGCGTAACCGCAGTGCCCAAGGGACAACTGCTTAGGGTCGGTCACACACGACTTTTTTGTAGGTAATTTTTGTGCTCACTCCGTACTCAGTCAGTCACAGTCAGTTACAACGTAGAACTTCGTACGTACGTACATCAGTTCGAGTTGCTATACCACATTAGCACAGAGATGAAGTTGTCGATTCAAATCCCATATTGGTAGAAGTAGTAAGAGTATAAGTATTATGTGAAAGATAAGGGTTTGAAGATGTTATTGAAGGAGTATAATTCAGTGAAACAAATTTGTAAAGAGAAGAAGGATAGGTGCATGTGGAATTCAGAAGATTAGAATTTGGTAGAGCACAAAGAGTGGATGCACCTTCGCCATTGCAAACGATTTTGAGCCATATCATTCAAGGTCTCTAACCATCGGTTGCTATCATCTCGCGGATCCCAACCAGATAGTCTACACCGACCAACATGGCTCAGTCCACTTGTCAGCGACTTTATGGATTTATGCCATGTTTTGGTCTGGCCGCCCCTAGCTTTCTTCCAACTTACTCCTACACCATAAAGCATTGCACGTCGCGGCAGTCGGTGGTTGGGCATACGTAACACATGTCTCAGCCATCTCAACTGATGAAGTTTCACTACTTCATCAATCGATTCGCCATCCTTACCTAGTACCCGTTCCCTAACATCTGCATTACTTACCCGGTGGTCCCAGGATATACGAGCAATGCTTCGAAAACATCTATGATCGAACACTAATAGCCTACGAATATCCTCTACTCTTACCGGCCATGTTTCACTGCCATAAAGTAGGACAGAACGAACTGCTGCACAGTAAACCCGTCCTTTTGTTGCTAGACGGATATCTTGCCTACGCCATAAATGACGCAAGTTGGCGAAAGCTAGACGAGCCTTCTGTATCCGTGCTGAGATTTCGTCATACACCAAACCACAAGGGCTGATGAGACTCTCAAGATAAATGAAACTGTCAACACGCTCAACTACTTCACTCCCTATCATTAGTTCAGGTGTCGATGCAACCCGTACTTGTTGAGACCTTACCTCTGGAGATGGATATCTGTGGGATAAGGCGAGGTGTACATTTTTAGGGTCGACCTTTTTATAACCTCATCTTTCTTTTGTGGGAAGGCAGCATCGCTGTTATGTTGGTTGTCCGAGGAAAACACCTTACTGCCATCACACCTCTGTACAGTCAGCAGTACAACTTCTCCCTCGTACTTTGGGTTTTCTGCTTTTAGTCTTATTGTTCTTCGACCGATCTGTGTGGCACGGTAGGACCTTGAGGAACTATTGTTCCAGCCAGTATAGCTCGATTGGTTCATCACGATAGGCAAGCCCGACCACCATGTCAAGGTAGCAGCAACGGCTCAGAATCGGTCACAATAGCGTAGGTGTATACACTCTTTGTCTGCTCTTAAACTGTGAGACTAAAATTACTTTATACCTGTATTTCTACGAACTAGTTCTTTATCTTGTTTTCGTAACCTTATATGTAATCTTTTTTATATATTGCTACCATTGAAATATCTACTATGAATTCGATGTTAATCTTGTTGTACTAATTAAGTGTAGCAACTTTGACCTAATCATATATGTGCCTGGTCCTACTTTGTAACTGACTGACTGTCTAATCTTCAACTCTGATTTAATTATATTGACCAAGTTCCAATGTGGTCATTATTCTGAGTGGTTCTCTATAACGTCCACTATGTTCTGATCTATGTTGGTTAGAGACAAACATCGAGAAACCCAAAACCCAAGCTTAATGCTAGTTGACACTCCTGAAATGGGTACCTGCAATCTTTGTGGAACTAGTACTCATGAAATTCAAATCCTCATCAATGAGTGTCTTACAGTTAGGGACATTACCTCAGCTATTAAGGCAGCGATTGTATCCATTTTTTTCTGTCTATCGTTTGATCTTTTTTTCAGGGTTGTAGATCAGTGGAAGAATTTGAATGTCTTAATCGTATTGAAGAAGGTACATATGGTGTTGTCTATAGAGCACGTGATAAAAAAGTAAATGAAATTGTTGCATTGAAACGTTTAAAAATGGAAAAAGAACGCGATGGTTTCCCAATTACATCATTACGTGAAATAAATATGTTAATGAAAGCTCAACATGAAAATATTGTTACTGTACGTGAAGTAGTAGTTGGTAGTAATATGGATAAAATTTATTTAGTTATGGATTATGTTGAACATGATTTAAAATCATTAATGGAGGTAAGTAGGTAGTTTGGTTATTGGTTTTGTACTTTTTTTTTTCTTACGTAGCATAATTTCCATAGTTAAAACTATCAACTGTTCTTAGTTTAACTCATTAAAAGTCGATAACCAATTGACGACCGTTTCGTCTTAGTATGACAGTGCTCGGCAGTGCACATCCGCAAACCGGCTGGATATCGAACCAAGGACTTCAGGTTTCACAGCGACCTCTTTAATCTTTCGATCACTGACTCGGAATCAAATGATTTTTATTCCTAACTTCAATCGATTTGCGATAATACACTGAAGTAATTTAATCCGGCTGGTAGATACTTGCTCCTAATCTGATATGGTTATACTCTTATGAACACGGTTTCTTACTAAGACTCTCGGAAGTGCCTCAGAGTTAGTCACTAGCGAACACACGATTATTATTATCATTATTAGTCGTATAATTTATTCCTGCAGTCTTTATATTTTATATTGCACATTTACTAGGTAAATGTTATGTTTACTTGACTGTGAACGAAATCGTTTGTGTTAAAGGTTAGGGACACTAGTACCGGTTTAATTAAACCGAAGTAAGTGAACCGAATCTATGAATTATCATTTGAAACCTGACTGCTTTAATCAATTGGTCACCGCTCTATAATTCAAATACGTAATAATAAATATCGTTTACTATCTGTAAAAGTCTTTTTTTATTGAGTTTTACAGTTGGCTAAAACTCGTAATTGAAAGCGTGAATCAATTGAAGCTAGACCGCCAGGGAAAACCTGGAAGCACTGGACGGCCATTTCGTCCTATTGTGGGACTCCTCAGCAGTGCGCATCCACAACCTCGCCTCGCGAGATTTGAA
>NW_017385990.1:517957-566429 GCF_000237925.1 Schistosoma mansoni | reverse complement strand
GAGTTGATATCACACGACAGATGCGCACTGCTGAGGAGTCCCACAATAGGACGAAACGACCGTCCAGTGCTTCCAGGTTTTCCCTGTTGGTCTAGCTTCAATTGATTCACGCTTTCAACTATGAAAATACTAAATCTCCACAAAACCCCTTCTGATAATAAAACTCATAAGTAGATTATGTAATCAGATTTGTTCAACATGTTTCTCTCAACAGGTCTATAGGTAGATCCTGCGGTTGCAAATCTAATCCTATTATGGATTGCAGTTCGAAGGATAAGAGAGGTTCTTAATTGCCAATAATTAATGAACAGAATGGTAATAGAGTGATAAAATAATATCTAACAATGAGTGCTCACAATACCGAATTACTGGTGTATACTCTCAGTAAATTGATATTAAAAATAAGACAGTTCCTCAGTAGAATAGGTTTTCTATGTAACAAAAGGAGATGCTTGTTTGCGGAATATTGACACGAAGTAAACACGATCAGGTATCATAATCGATTGGACACTGTCAGTTTTGAAGGTCATTTACTCTGTAACGAATTAAAGTCTTGTCTATGTCAAATCGACATCTCATTTCTGATCCACAGTCCAATTGCCAATATGTATACCATTTTTTAAATTGTATTTAGTCTGTAATACATACATACATACATACTTAGTTACTTACTTACTTACGCTTGTTACCCCTCGTCGAGGAGCATAGGCCGCTCACCAGCATTCTCTATCCAACTCTATTCTGAGCCTTCCTTTCCAGTTCTTTCCAGTTGTTATTCATCCTTTTCATATCTGCTTCAATCTCCCGGCGTAATGTGTTCTTTGGCCTTGCTCTTTTCCGCTTCTCTTCCGGGTTCCAAGTTAATTAATCGTTTATGGATATCGGTTTCTTGTAGTTCAGACTGAATATTCAGTTTGTTTTCTATGAATCAAATGTTATTTCTTTTGTTTCGGTGTAAGAGTAGGTTTGAAGAAGGCTAGAGGCGGCCAGACCAAAGCGTGGCACAAATCCATGAAGTCACTGACAAGTGGACTGAGCCATGTTGGTCGGTGTAGACTACCTGATTGGGATCCGCGAGATGATAACAACCGATAGTTAGAGACCTTGAATGATATGGCTCAAAATCGTTTACAATGGCGAAGGTGCATCCACTCTTTGTGTTCTCCCAAATTATAATCTCCTGAACTCTTCGTGTTTCTATCTTTTTTTCTCTTTCCAAATTTATTTCACTGGATTATACTCCTTGAATAACATCTTCGAACCGTAGTCTTTTGGATTACTGCTTATACTCTTACTACTTCTATCCCTTATGGGATTTGAATTGACAACTGCATCTCTGTGCTAATGTGGTATAGCAACTCGAACTGATGTACGTACGTACGAAGTTCTACGTTGTGACTGACTGACTGTTTCGGTTGGAAAATAAACATCTACTTTCTAACATACATAGTATGATGTTTCATCCACTCTTATGTGTTTGTAGCTTATTACCTTATCTTTTATTTATTAATCTACAGATTATGAATGGTCCTTTCAGTGTTGGTGAAGTGAAGTGTTTACTTGTACAATTATTAAGAGCTGTTAGTCATCTACATGATAATTGGATATTACATCGAGACTTAAAAACTTCAAATCTTTTATTGAGTCATCAAGGAATTCTAAAAGTGAGTTATCGTTATAATTATTATTATGATTGATGCGCTATACTCGGATCCTAAGCTAGTCTCGTAACCCTCAAGCTAAATCTATACAGCGACTAAACATGAGAGAAAAAGCGTAAAATATGCGAGCATCACTTTGCTCCAAAGGTTCATCTATGTACATAAAATATAGGGTTCTTATGGTATTTTAGAAGTCCTTTGGGTTTTCCTGAAAATCAGTCAATCAGAAACTCTACATGTAACTTTTCATTTTCGTGATGTTTCTAACAAAACTTCTCAGTCAAATGCTGATTGCATAAAATACTTCTTAATGTTTCCTGAGCTTGTTAAGTTTATTGCAAGAAATTTTCAAGATCTCCCGGATAGCTCAGTGGTAGCGTCTTTGACTGTGAAGGTGAGTGACACGGGATGGAATCCGTCAGGGAGTACCAGTTCCCTTGTTGACGTGTGCCAAGTAGCACCAAACCCAACAATTATTATTTAAATAAATTTTCCAACTTGTTCATTAGTTACTCTAAAGACTTTCTTTTACTGATAGAAAGAAAAAGTAAGATACATCTGTTTTTACATGCCTGATACTGCTCATATAAACAACATATGTCTGTAATTCTGAAACATTTCATATACCTTCCGAGAGAGAGAGGTTTGACTTTCTTAAAATCATTTTGTCACAGACTAACACCACTTAAAGAACGCTATTGGGAAATCATAAGGGATAAGAAAACTGTTTAGTCTTTATGTGAAACTCCACAGAAGTGCACCGCATGGTCTATTCAGTGCTTGAATATAATACCTGTAGAACCCACCCTAAGTGCATATGTTATAACGTATGAATTTGCCCTCTTAATATATAGATATATATACGTCCAATGATACAGGAAATACGTACGAGCAGTCTTGGGTGCTATTCGGTCCTTCCTATCTGCCTAGCCCAGCCGTTAAGTCCAGAACACAAATACAGCCTCGGCAATATGAATCATTATTTACAAACATACTGGGTTTTTATACAAACCAAAGTAATCAATAAACTGATTATAACTCAAGAATCGTATGATAATAAATCAAAGATCAAAATAAAGCTAATGATAAGAGAAACACGAATATGAATAGTTTAGTTACGTAACAATTGCACAATAGGAAATAGGCATAATACATTGGTCGATAAATAGTCCTTAGAGTTACCATTCATAATTCACCAGGGGATATAACACCTCCCCTTTTTGAGAAATCCGGAGTTGATATCCGGATTTTAAATTTCTCGAATTCCTCCTCCCCCACGAAAGACTGTTGGATCCTCATATAACCAAGTTACTATTAATGTGACATTATATAGAACATGTTTGTCATATTTAAAAGAGAAATAATTAGAACTGACTGGATCATGAGGATCGACGACAATTGATTTGAGGTCACCAGCATTTGATTCTTGCGAAACAGTTTCCTTGAATTTACTCGGAACCTCATTAGTAGATAATGAATCATTAGGATAATCAGTATCTATGAAAGTTGTATTGGATTCTTGATTATCATTTAATGCATCCGATATTTTTCTCCCATTTTTATAAGAGATTTGAACACGAACATATGAATCAGCAAAATAATCGGGATCTGGCAGAACAATTAGATAATCTTGATCATTAGATTCATTAGAAAAATTTTTTGCATCATGACTGGTTTGATTTGGCGCCACTGTATTCACTATACTGCTCGGTTTGTTCCCCGTTTCTTCGTGGACGGGTACTGCAGCAATTTTATGGGCGCTTAATAAGATATTGTCTTTCTGTGAACTGGACGATTCATTGTTCGCACGTTTTGTTTCAGGGATAGTAGGATTTGAGCCACGTATAGGGCATGCCTCTGAAACAGACAATACTGGACTATTGGGCTGATCATGTAGGACTGCTACTGCTGCATTTAAATTACTGTTTTTCGCGGATTCATTGAGGCTTTCCTCTGCATATTCATTTGTTCTGCAATCGACTTCCAGTTCTGTACGCAATTTAGAAATCAATGCGTCAACTTCCGTTGCACCCCCAAAGCATGGGTGATTCAGCAGCTTCGCATGTAGCTTGTCAATGAAATCCAACTGACTCTTCTTAAAACGCTGCTCTTGTCTCTGGATTAGCAACTGAAATTGATCGGAAGTTAAAGCCATTTTTTTTTTACCCCGTCACCAGTTGTTATAACGTATGGACTCGTAATTATATATATGAATGTGCAATTTAGGGAGAAGTGGATTTATTGATCGGACGCAAATGATACTTGAAATCGTACGAGCAGTCTTGAGTGCTATTCGGTCCTTCCTATCTGCCTAGCCCAGCCAGTTGAGTCCAGAACACAAATAACAGCCTCGGCAATATGAATCATTATTTACAAACATACTGGGTTTTTATACAAACCAAAGTAATCAATAAACTGATTATAACTCAAGAATCGTATGATAATAAATCAAAGATCAAAATAAAGCTAATGATAAGAGAAATACGGATATGAATAGTTCAGTTACGTAATAATTGTACAATAGGAAATAGGCATAATACATTGGTCGATAAATAGTCCTTAGAGTTACCATTCATAATTCACCAGGGGATATAACAGCATAACTTTTCGACTACTGAAAGTCGAAACTCAATCGTTCATATTTGCTATTTCGGTTACTTTGTGCTCATTTCAAAACAATCATTTTACTCCATAGGTTGCTACTGAACGATGCATTTGAATACCTTACCGAAAAGATGTTTTAGAACTGTCTGCCTATTGATTAGCCCAATGATTAAATCATAAACTTGATAAGTTGATCTTATTCGACACTGATTTTGACTATTCGTCATTGACATGGACTAGTTAGTTCTAATTTTTAAAAACCTTATTGTTATTTTATTTTTTGCATGTCAATTACTATAGGTAGGAGATTTTGGTTTAGCTCGTGAATATGGCTCTCCATTGAAACATTATACTGAAGTTGTTGTCACTTTATGGTATCGAGCACCGGAGCTGTTACTAGGTAGCTTTAATTGCTGTTTTTGTTTGTTTGTTTGTTATTTTTTAATGTTAGTAAATAGATTTAATCATTAATTGGTATACTAATTCATGTCTGAGGTTCATTGATTGTCTGTACTGTTAGACTGTACTTAGGTGAAGCGGTACAAAATTGTTTCTCACTAGCATTCACCATCTCGTGGCGGGGATGTTGTTTACGAAATTGAGAGGATGAAAAGCGAACGCCCGGCGCTTTAACCGGGTTGGTGGACACGGAAAGTCCATCTAGGGGAGTTGGAAAACCATGATTCCAAACCAGTGGTGCACATGGGCTCCAGGATCCTGAAGGAACAAATGGAGTATGAACCAATTATTGGTGACCGGCTACCATGGGACTACATCTCATCACTATGTTCCACTGCCTTGTGGATCAGACCTTTAGGTCAAAGGCTCCGAGTGTGGCCGTGTGAGAAAACCACCTGCTTCAGTTTGGGCACCCAGGCAGTATCACAGCCCTCACACAAATCAAATGAGATTTGTGCGGTGCATATATATCTGGTGCTTCCTTGTACCAATATTTATGTGTTTAAGTAAAATAAATTCACCATCTGTACTGACGCTGATCTCAAGAAAACGGTAAAAGTCAAAACTTGCCAGCCATAAAGAAAAAACTTCTTTGCTTCACAAATTCCTCGATTTTATGCTAGCGCGATTCAATGGGTGACTGGGACTTTGATGTAATAATGAAGGGATTAAAAGGTTTGGTGACATTCCATAGTAGTCACTTGATCATACGATACTCAACAATACATTAGATTATACAACTCAATACCAGACTGTGTACTCGTTCAACGTACTGATTAATAGATCTCAGTAGGTTAGATCATTGAAAATTCGGTCGACGATTGAGGACCAGATTAAACTAAGCAATAGTTAATTGACATAAATTACACAATGAAATTCGATTAGAAATTAATCATGAATGGAATTTATAATATTATATAATTTCATAGATTTAACGTAGTTGGATGTATCTATATACCCTCACTGGTTCGTTACATTTCTCTTTCACTGACATATCAGACTGGTTCCCTTGTTGTTTCATACATATTTAGTGTTAACAAATATGTTATTATAAGATGGTGGTTGGAGGTGGTCAACAGGAAACCCTGGACTCGGGTTTCGTGCTACCTGGCACTCGTCAGCAAGGTGTACCTGTAATCTTGAGGGAACTGGTGCTCCCTGACGATCAGCATTAAGAAGGACTTGACACGCATGACATTGATCACCACCCAGTGATCAATCAATTATGATTACATCTCAGTACTACAGGAAGTCAGTCGCGGCCCGAATAGCTCAGTGGTAACGTCTCTGACTGTGAAGCTGAGTGACACGGGATGGAATTCGTCAGGGAGCACCAGTTCCCTCAAGATTACAGGTACACCTTGCTGACGAGTGCCAAGTAACACGAAACCCGTGTCCAGGGTTTCCTGTTGACCACCATCTTATCTCAATTTATAGTGCACGCAGTGTCGAGCCACCTAGACTAGTGGCCACATTGCAACATGATCGATAGCATTCGATCAGCACTAAGAAGGAATTGACACACATGACATTGATCACCATCCAGTGATCAATCAATTGTGATATGTTGTTATTAGCTAATTATAGTTGATGCAATTGGCGTTTTAGATATTATTAACTAGACTCTCTCGTTTGTATGAATTACTGCCAACTTCGTTTTTGTTGTTGTTGAAAATAATAGGTACTAAACAATATACTTGTCCAATTGATTTATGGTCAGTTGGTTGTATTTTCGCTGAATTCTTATTACAACGACCATTATTCCCTGGGAAAGGTGAAGTAGATGAATTAAATATTATTTTTCGAGATTTGGGCACACCAACAGAACGTATATGGCCAGGTGTATCTCAGTTACCAGGAATTAAAAAATGTGTTTTTACTGAATATCCTTACAATCAATTAAGACGAAGATTTACTGAGAAACAAATATCTGATCAAGGCTTTGATTTATTGAATAGGTTAGTTAAAAGTGGTAATTTATTTTGTGTCTAAATTATTGACGAATCTGAACGTTTAGTTGAAGGGGTCTTGTAGGGTTTAATCTGTTTTGTAGGTTTCATGTTTCACAGATTGATGTCAATCGAGATACTTTTAGAAATCAGTGTACACTGAACAGCTATTTCGTCTTATTACAGGATTGTTCGACTGTGAGCACCTACGACCCATATCAGAGATCGAACCCAGTGTAAGACAAGACAATAGGCAGGAGGTATTTATCTTTATTGCGAGAAGTTAAAAAGTATTTACCTAATACATATGCATAGCCTTTAACCGTCCATTTACGTTTTCCGGTGTGTTCTGCAATCTAAACTGTCTTATCGACTGGTCCCCCAAGTGTTCTACCAACGCCATGCTTTCAATACACTGAAACTCTTCACTCTGTTCAACAATTGTTGCAATTTTTACTCCACGTTCCACTACATAATACTTACATACATCCTTGTGAGTACCTTTCAATACACCAGGAATTCGATGTCTCGAAAATGCGTAACTATTAGAACCACTAGACCGTTGTTCGGTTATGCAACCTAAATCTCAATCAGTTTGCGATATCAAGCGACAATCATCCAATCCTATTGGTGGTAGCTTTCACTCCCCGTATGCTTGAACTTCACCAATCATGGCTTCATACTAGAACTTCAGAATCACCTTGAAGTAGGTCACTGGTGATCTGACTATCGGAGTTTAGTTGAAAGGGTTTTTAGGGGATTAGTTTTAATTTGTAGGTTTTACTTATCCAGTGCTCACTGATTTTCAGTAGTATTCCGATTGAAATCAATTTGTAATAATTACAACCTACGAGCTTTAATGTTATTTTTTAATATTTCTAGTTTTTGTATAATTTATAGAAAAATTACTGAGGTTGCCAATACTATGAATTGGGGTCGCTAACCCCATTCTTGACCCTCCTCCTCCTTTATCTGGGCTTGGGACTGGGGGTAGCCAAAGTGGGGCTTCAGGCGGAGTTAAAGTACTTGAAATGGTTAGACATAAATTTAAAGCCAAGACGTTTTTAATCTCATTTTTAGCAGACATGTTTTTTTAATTTAAAGCTGTTTGAAAAGTTCTTATAGATGATTGATTTCCTTAAAATTTATTATCTTTACAGCTTCCTTACATATTGTCCCGATAAACGGATTACCGCAGAAAAAGCACTTGTTCATTCATATTTCAACGAACGTCCTCGTGCTATCCATCCATCAATGTTTCCAAGTTGGCCAGCAAAGTCTGAAGGTGGTGTTGCAGTGAAAAGAGCATCACCTCGAGCACCCGCTGGCGGTGGTGCTTTGGCAGCGGCTGCAGCTGCTGTTGCTGCTGCCGCAGCAGCAGCGGCATCATCATTGGCCACAACAAGTGGTAGTCGTGTAAGGTATCAGCCTCCGGCACCTCCTATGGGAGGTCAAAGGTTTTATAGCAATATGTCTGATTCACGTCCAGGTACAGCAAATCAAGGATCAGGTGATGCTTTTACGACTAGTGGTGTAGATAAAGGATTCTTACTGCGTTTTTGAGCTGTTGTTGTTGTTGTTAGAATTTCACATGTCCTTTCTTTCTCCCTTCCTCCCTCTCTTTGTCTCTCTTTCTTAGATTCAGTTCCTTGTACAGAAAAGACTTAACATTCTTGCTTTTGGATTGTAACTTCTTCCTAAACAAATGTATATGTAATATATGAGAAAATATCATTTTGCCATTTACTGTTTTCTTTTATCAACTGACTAGTTTTGTATGAGTTGTATAATGTTATGCTTTGGGTTATTACGAATTGTGTTATAGAACTCTGGATAAGTTTTATTGTGTATTGGTGTTACTATGGTATACAATTGGGAGTGTAGATAGTCGATTTTATTTATCTTAATCGAATTTAGCGCAATTTTCGATATCATAATCATCCGTTTCATGTGTAAGGTACCTTCGATCATCATCGTCTACTTCGACTGGTGATGTATACTGGTGTAAGAGTGTAGGTTAGACAAAAGCTATCAGCGCCACATCAAGAATTGTGTTCAGTCCGTGAAGTCTTTATCTGATAGATTAATCTTTCCGTATCGTTACATGCTACCTGATTAGAATCTTTTCGATTTGTGGTTGGATACATTTGGTGACATAACTCAAAGATGTTCACAATGGTGCAGATAGATTTACACCGCAAATTTATTCTTAAAACGATATACATTTCTCGTATTCTATGCTTTTAACTGATTTAAGTCGATCAATATATTGCATATTTTTACCTGATAGTGTTTGAATGTGCTTTTATGGAAACTATCGTAAGTGCTTAATACTAAGTAATTTCAGCTCAGCTTTCAGTGATTGCTACATTTTCTGCCTCATTTGTTCTGTTTGTCTGAACCGTGTTAGTAAGCATATTGTTTTTTGTAAGTATCGGGTTATAGATATTGATGAATTTCATTGAAATCTTGAACCGTTCCAACCTAGACCATCACTAAGCAACTGGGAGCACTGGACGGTGGTTTCTTTCCTAGTATGGGACTCCTCAGCAGTGCTCATCTGTGAGCAAGTGTGACAGGGGGACATTATTCATCAATAATAAGTAGCTTAAGAGAATCTACATGGAGTTATGCGTCCAGTGTGTACAAGTTGGTACTCATCGTCGTCATGGCAAATCTACAATTTTTAGCTCTTACATTTCTTCTGAAAAAAATATTTTTCTCTAATATTTTTATTAATGGCATATGTATATACTCTATCTATCTCTCTCTCTCTCTTGTTTCAGTAGGTACCTCATCACCCCTTTTTTTTACGTTTAACTGTTCATTGGTCAGTGATCAGCCATTATCATATGTATAACTTCTTTATGTAGATGGAATAATCGTATCATAGGTATCTGAAACATGATATTCTTTTATGCATCTCAATCACTATTATCATCGTCATCCTCATAGTCAGCAACAGCATCTTTCAAACAACAAATGATTCTGTCGGATGAAGATCTTAATTTCAGTTTTGATGAAATACAAAAAGAATTAGCCAATTTAGGTATAACCAGTTTAAATAATCAACAATTAATTCGTTTAAAAAATGATTTAGATTTATTAATTAATAAAGAGAAATATTTATTACGTCATTTAAAACAACAACCATCTCAATCATTAACAAAGAATCCTGCCCAGCAACAAATTTATAATAATCATCATGCTACTACTGATAATTCTAAAAAGATTGTATCTTATCCATCGAAACCTCCTGTTTCTTCATCTTCTCCATCATCACCATCACGATCACCATCGTCGTCATCGTCATGTTTTTCTGTGACACATGAAGACTTTTCAAATTCTAATACAAACAGTAATGATTGTATTAGTGTAAATCATCATACAAAGCTAAATGATCCAAGGGAAAAAGTAATTCAAGTAAGTATTTGTTTATCATTTGTTGAGTTCATCTTCATTTGAAGTTGATTAATAACATACATTTATGGTGAATATTTTCACTAAGCAAAATAGTCAGTGTTCACTACAAATAAGAAAGTATGCCTTTGAACAAGATTGGGTTGTATCGACACCTGAACTAATGATATGGAGTAAAATAGTTGAGCGTGTTGACCGCTTCACTTATCTTGGGAGTCTCATCAGCCCTTGTGGTTTGGTGTATGACGAAATCTCAGCACGGATACAGAAGGCTCGTCTAGCTTTCGCCAAATTGCGTCATTTATGGCGTAGGCAAGATATCCGTCTAGCAACAAAAGGACGGGTTTACTGTGCAGCAGTTCGTTCTGTCCTACTTTATGGCAGTGAAACATGGCCTGTAAGAGTAGAGGATATTCGTAGGCTATTAGTGTTCGATCATAGATGTTTTCGAAGCATTGCTCGTATATCCTGGGACCACCGGGTAAGTAATGCAGATGTTAGGGAACGGGTACTAGGTAAGGATGGCGAATCGATTGATGAAGTAGTGAAACTTCATCAGTTGAGATGGCTGAGACATGTGTTACGTATGCCCAACCACCGACTGCCGCGACGTGCAATGCTTTATGGTGTAGGAGTAAGTTGGAAGAAAGCTAGGGGCGGCCAGACTAAAGCGTGGCATAAATTCATGAAGTCACTGACAAGTGAACTAAGTCATGTTGGTAGATGTAGACTATCTGGTTGGGATTCGCGAGATGATAGCAATTGATGGTTAGAGACTTTGAATGACATGGCTCAAAATCGTTTGGAGTGACGAAAGTGCATCTACTCTTTCTGTTCTCCCAACGTACCTTTTAATGCTGATTGTTTTATCATACTTCATGTGAAATACTTAGAAATAATGTAAATATGTACATGGAACCTTGTTGATGTAGGGATATATATATTACTCTCTTGGATATTCGAAAAAGTACTTTTAATACAACAATTAGGAAATCTACTAATAAGCTCTTGTTCAAGATGCATTCTCTGAGTTGACTATTTCAATCGTTCACATTTTGCCAGTGAAAAGAAATCTAAAATTGAGTTAACTAGATTATCATGTATTGGTAAATAAGTATTATTCGTATGTAAATGACTTTAAGTGCTCTGGCGTGAGACTGATAGGTCCTGAGTTCGAATCTCGCGAGGCGGGATCATTGATGCGCACTGCTGAGATGTCCCATAAGAGGACGAAACGGCCGTCAGTTCATTCTGTTCTATATTACAGCTGCGTAATGTGGTCATTAAGAGTAGATGATACTCGTAATTTACTAGTATTTGGCCACAGATGCCTTAGAAATATTGCTCGCATCTGCTGGGATCACCGGGTAAGTAATAGTGAGGTTAGATGCAGGGTATTAGGGATTGATGGTAAATCAGTTGATGAGGTTGTGATTCTTCATCGACTGAGATAGTTGGAAAATTTGTTACGTATGCCTGAACGCCGATTACCACAACGCGCAATGCTGACTAGTGTTAGAGACGGTTGGAAGAAAGTCATGATCGGCCAAACCAAAACATGGCACCAGTCTTGAAGTTACTAACTTCTAGTCTGAGCCATGTTGGCAGATGCAGACTACTTCGTTGGTGTCCATGTGACTATTGTAACCAATGCTTAAAGACTGTGTGTAACATAACTCAGGATCGATTGATCACAATGGTGTTGTTGTATACACTCTTTGTCTTCAATTAAAAACCGTGAGATTAAAATTACTTTGTACCTTTATTTCTACTAACTAATTCTCCCGTTTTCATATTCTTATATGCAATTTTTTTTTAAATATAACTACCATTGAAGTAACTACTCCTATGAACTTGATGTTCATCTTATTGTGCTGGTGCGGCATGATAACCTGGACCGATGCATATACGTGTCTGGTCCTACGTCGTAGCTGACTGACTGACTGCAATCTATAGAAAAGTGAATAATCTATTGATTATCTAAATTACAGGCCTTATTAGGACCTATTTATATTTTGCTCGTTAGTTCCTATTCTTTTTTGTTTATTCATGTGATAGGGTAAATCATCAATACTAAATAATCATTCTCTGAACTTGGATCAAAAAAACATATCCGACGCTAGTTCTTTATCGAATGCCATACAATTATCCCCAAAATATCATCATGAATATGATCAGAAACCATATTCTTCAACTGATTCACAAATAACAGTTTGCTTTTCAACAACTAACGAGGCAATGAATAATCTTGACACCGCATCTATCTCATCGTCATTATCACCAACAACTCTATTACAGAATGAAGCTGAAAATCATTTTGAAGAGAAACAACAGCAGAAACTTAACCACTATCACCACCACCAACGTCAACAGCAAAAACATACAGTTCAGTCTGGGAATGAATTAACCAGCAGTAAACAATCTGTAAATTTTGAATATAATGATGCTAATGGACAACCTATTCATTCCAAATCTTCTATGAAAAACTTTCAAAAAAGTCTTGACATCGCACACGATCTAAATAATGATTTCATACTTCCACCAATGAAGACGATAACATCGTCATCAACGGACAAAAACTACTGTCATCTAAAGTCTATTTCTAAAGATTCGTCTAATCAGTTGGGAAGATCGTCTGCATATCTTTATCTCCAACATCAACAACCACGTTATTCTCATCAACATTTGCATTATGATCAAGAAAGTAGGGATAAATTACATGGAAAATGTGAACCAATTGTTGAAAAGATCAATACACATACAACAACTAATAGAGATCCACACGATTATCGTAATAATAACTTGTCAACATCGAATAATAATAAGTTGGAAAAGACCCTAAGATGTAATAAAATTAATGATGTTTTACATTCTGTTGATTATCAACGCCAAAATTGTACTACTAATACTACTACCACAGCGACGAATTCCTCAAGAAGATCAGCTCGATTTCTAGATAATCCTGTTGAACAAGTTCATAGTGTACCACAACAACAACAACAACGACCTAAATCTGCACAACATTGTCAAAAAGGAAATGATTGTTGTTGTTATAATTCTCGATCGTTACATTCTCAAGTATGTATCCCAGTTCTTCCATATGATTTTCTTTTTACTGTGTTAGATATTTCTTTTAATATAAGCTATCCATAAGATCAGCTACTCTCAATTATCGAGTAGCTGATCAACCCCAATGATATTTTATCTGATATTTTGTAGATTCTGCTGTGATATTATCTTGCAGTTTATTTATTTATTTAAGCACATAAATATTGGTACAAGGAAGCACCAGATAAATATGCGCCGCACAAATCTCATTTGATTTGCGTGACGGCTGTGATACTGCCTGGGTGCCCAAACTGAAGCAGGTGGTTTTCTTAGGGGACCACACTCGGAGCCTTTGACTTAAAGGTCTCATCCACAAGGCAGTGGAACATAGTGATGAGATGTAGTCCCATGGTAGCCGGTGACCAACAATTGGTTAATACGCCATTTGTTCCTTCAGGATCCTAGAGCCCATGTACACCATTGGTTTGGAATGAGGGTTTTCCAACTCCCCTAGGTGAACTTTCCGTGTCCACCAACCCGGTTAAAGCTGAACATTCGCTTATCTTGCAGACTAGGTTAATGTGCATTCTTATACCTTAACAATTGAGGGAGAGATAAAGTTTTAAGTTTTTTTCGGACACCATTAACTATTGCCGGAAAAAATTGCATATCACTTAGTTGCTACCGTACAGTCTAATTCATACTTCAAATTGTCTTCTTTTTAATAATTTCTCGATTCATATGGTTTTTGTTCACTGGAGGATCCACCCTCCCTCTCGAAATGCTCTCACACGGCCACGCGTATACAGCCTCTGCTAGGAGAGTCCCACTCACTGCCTTCTCACATTAAAGGTGTTGTTTACGAAATTAAGAGGATGAAAAGCGAATGTCCGGTGCTTTAACCGGGTTGGTATATATGGAAGATCCATCTAGGGGAGTTGGAAAACCCTCATTCCAAACCAATGGTGTACATGGGCTAGCTCCAGGATCCTGAGGGAACAAATGGTGTATGAATCAATCGTTGTTCACCGGCTACCATGGGACTGCATCTCCTCACGAGATGCTCCAATACCTTGTGGATCGGACCATTAGATCAAAGGCCCCGGGTGTGGCCCCTTAAAAGAAAACCACCTGCTTCGGTCTGGGCACCTTGGCAGTATCACAGCCCTCACACAAATCAAATGAGTTTCGTGTGGCGCATATGTATCTGGTGCCCCTTTGTATTTAAAGAAATAAATAAAATGTTCACTGGATATTAAGTTGAACATTTGAATGATCAGTATGAATTCAAATGTAAGATTATGTGATACACTTGAAATCACCAGATTTACAAGTCAGTTCAATAGTTAAGTTTACTATTAACAGAGATTCTAGCACAGTGTTAAAGTTGTTAAAGGCCTGTAGAATATGATTCAAATCATAAACATTGTCGAAAAGTACCATCCATATACCTTTTTTTTATAGATTTTCTATATTTCATTTCTAATCTATAGAGACCGGTATCAACTAGTACATATAGACAAAAAGAAGATCCAGTTGCAAAATATCATTCATATCAACGAAGTTGGTCAATTCATTCTACACCCGGTGAAAATGCACGACGTGTTCTACGCTGGAATATAAGAACAGCAATGATGCATAGAGAAATACCGTTGTTACAACGTAATTCCGCGGAGGTTATTCGCCTTTTAGGTCCATATGCATCAGTTTATTTAGAACAAGAAAGGCAGCGACGAATTAAAGCTTTAAAGGTATGTTTTTGATGTTTTTATTATTATCAAATGAGGCAATATAACTTTATGCTTTTTTTGACTATATTGTATAACTAACTGTTTGACACTTGATTCTACTCGGTATAATTGAGAAGAAAAATGAGCTGAACTATAGATATATTCTAAAACCACTCACCGCCTTCTCGTGGCAAGGGTGTTGTTAACGAAATTGAGAGGACAAAAAGCGAATGTCCAGCACTTTAACCGGGTTGGTGGACACTGCGAGTCCACCTAGGGAAGTTAGAAAACCTTGATTCCTAACCAATGATGTACATGAGTTCCAGTATCCTAAGGGAATGAATGGCGTATGAAGCAATTATTGGTCACCGGCTACCATGGAACTGCATCTCCTTACGATGCTCCACTGTCTTGTGGATGAGACCTTTAGGTCAAAGGCTCCGGGTGTGGCTCCTTAAAAAAATCACCCACATCAGTTTGAGCACCCGGGTAGTATCACAGCCCTCACACAAATCAAATGAGATTTGTGTGGCGCATATGTATATGGTGCTTAAATAAATAAATAAATAAAATTGAATTTTAGATCAATTTCATAGAATTCAAATATACGTGTTCGTAATAAACTTATATAGGAGATAATGTTAATTTGTAGATTCAGTAATTAGTTCTGGTTCTACATTATCTAATACTAATTCGTTAAGAGTAGATGATCGTTTCCTGATAATATAAGTAGTTAGATACTAGTACTGTGGTGTGGGTTACTGATACCCAAATAAGTAGTATATAACCATGGTCGGGCATTGAATGTATTTCAATAGAAAATCGATAAGGAGAGAACGGGAACGGCACTCAATTGGTACGAAAATGCATGAACAATTGTCATTGGAGACTATGGATGGATATTTGCAGAAGAAACAGTTAAGATTGAGACAATTGATTGTTATTTTGCAAATTAACTGTTCACTATATGGTTCTCATATTTTAATGAGATATTCTGTAATGTTGTGCTAGAATATATTCGATTGTCCCCACCCGTGTTCTTGTTCACTACAGTACTTTAATCTGAACACTTATAATTTATTGAATGATGTATCGATTGCTAACAGGACTGTCATATTGTAGTTATCTTTCGTATCGTTTAATTTTAACCATTATGTATATCAATTTTGTACATTATTCTACTCATGATTTGAGTTCCCAATATAATATATTCGATTGTACTCATAGAGTCCTGTCGTATTTGAATTCACTGGTCTATGCGTACGTGGCTGATAGAGTACGACTTAGTGAGTTCTGAGTATTGTTAGTTAACATACTTAATTCAGGTAGTTCTAATTATTATAGAGAACTAGTGACATACTAATACGTAACTGCTCAAAACATGTGTAGAGGAATTCTATATGATATTCGTTCTCTCTGTTTGGGGTAATTTTTCGAACACCCCCAAATGTTCTAGTACGGCCGAGAGTGGGGAGAGTCCGCTCTCCCACTCGAAATGCCCTTACATGACCACGCGTATACAGCCACTGTCAGGGAAGTGATACTCGCTGCGTTCTTGCACCAGGGGTGTTGTTTACAAAATTGAGAGGACAGAAAGCAAATGTCCGGCGCTCTAACCGGTTTGATAGATATTGAAGAGTTGGAAAACATTGATTCCAAACTAATGATGCACATGGGCTGGCTCCAGAATCCTAAGGAAACAAATAATGTATGAATGTATTATTGATCATTGGTTACCATGGCAGTACATCTGTTAACGTTGCTCCACTGCTTTATAGATCAGATTTTTTTTTGAATTACCTATTTATCCATTAAATTTATTTTTCATACTTGAACAGATCAGCAATCTAAATCATATTTATTATCAGAAGGGGTTTTGTGGAGATTTAGTATTTTCATAGTTGAAAGCGTGAGTCAATTGAAGCCAGACCACCATGAAAAACCTGGAAGTACTTCTGATAATAATAATCATATGCTCACTAGTGACTGACTTCGAGAGGTAAATCCAGGAGTTCTAGTGAAAAGCAGTGACCAGCGGAGTTCAAACCACGTCTGTTGTGAGATATCAATCCACTGAAGACAATTGGTGAACGGTTGCTCAACTTCATGAATCAGTTGAAGTTAGACATTAACACCGTCGAATTCCAGCCAGCTTAGTGGTGTATCGGTTAAGTGCTCTGGCGCTAGACTGGTAGGTCCTGGGTTCGAAACTCGCTCGCGAGTGCGGGATCGTGGACGCGCACTGCCACTGAGAAGTCCCATAGTAGGACGAAACGGCCATCCAGTGCTTCCAGGTTTTCCATGGTGGTCTAGCTTCAATTGACTAACGCTTTCAACTATGAATGATATTTAATAAATATAATCTTATTTATTTCTTTATTATCTATTCTTATTTATCTGTTAATAGCTGGATTACATTCCACCAACTAATAGACGTTATAATGAATTACGTCAAATTATTCGTTCATTAATGGGGTAATTCTAATGGATAGTTTACTACATGGTAACATATTCATCTATCTATCATTGACTTCATTTATATATATATCTATGTAAGGGATCTATTTCATATATACTGTATTGCATACAGTAATGTGGTATGTCAACTCGAGCTGATGTACGTACGTACGTACGAAATTCTACGTTGTGACTGACTGACTGTATTGCATATCAATATACATTTGCATTTATTTGATAGATATACATAGATATACCGGTGTTATCCATTATGAATTCATAAATTAAAACCATCTATTTCAGTAGTAGTTGAATGAAGGAAGGAAAAAAAAAGAAGAAAGATGTTGAAACTTCTTCTTCTAATTTGATTGGTTGGTTGTTTTTGTTGTTGTTGTGTTGTAGCTTTTTCTTCTTTTTTTATTTGTTTTTTTACAGCTTAACTTTATAATTTTCATGAGTAGATTATTTAAATATTGATGTTTTGACGATGGTTGTGTTTACTTTGATGTATTTGTTCAACACCCGATCAAGTTTTATTGACTAGGGCATTCGTTCCTAGTGATACGATTATCCTATTCAGGTTAGTTGAAAAGTAATAAAACCACAAAGGGTTAAACTCGTGGTCCTATTGCCAATCTAAAACAGTTCTCACTTCAGCTATACGGTAACGTCTTTAGTTTGTCGAAACTATTCTTAATTGTTATAACTTGTGGTCGAGTGGATGCCCTTGTTAAATGTATGATGTGATAAAACCGCCCAATTAGAAAGCAGCGAATTATTGATCGGGCCAATGATACACGGAAACCGTATGGGACGTGTAGAGTACTTGTCAATCCTGTTTCTGCCTAGCCCAGCCAAATATGTCCAGAACAGCCTCTGCGGTATGAATCAATATATTTCAAACATACTGGGTTTTATATACTAAACAGACAGACTGCATCGTACCAATAAAATAGAAAATAACATTTGTACAAGAGTTAGCCAAATGTGGCTGTGAATAGGGGGAGCAGTAATTAATAGACTAGGGACAACTCAAGAATGGTAAATCGTATAATAACAGTCCATAGGTCAAAATAAAGCTTATAATAAGGGGGACATGAATACGAATAGTTAAGTTGTTTAACGATTATACGATAAAAAAATATAAGCATAATATTGGTCCATAAATGGATCCCAAAGTTACCATTTACTATTGTTATCGGGACATAACATTAACCTAGTTTCATTTTCATTTCCCTTTCACGATATTGGCAACTGAATAGTACCAACCGCCTACACACTTGGAATTGTACTTATTCAAATCTGTACGTATTACAATATTCAGTATGCTAAAAGATCTTTGAAAGACATTTGAATTATCTTCTCTTGGAGAGGACAGTTGAAAACCATATAGATATCAATAACTATTATGTTTTGTTAGTTCACAGTTATATAATATACCCTTATAGGCCAGGGTAATTTTGCATTGGTTTTCGGGAGAACCAGACATCATCCCGACTTTCACGCGGTAACCCAAGCAGTACAGCTCAATCCCGCTTTATAAAAGAACCAGACACTAAATAGGCTTCAACACTACAATCCGAACAGTATAGCTCAATCCTGTGGCGCAACGACACAGGTACAAAACACCCTGGTGGACTTTATGTGTTTTGAATTAAAATGTCAAGAGACTACACTGTTAACTTTACGTTCAATTGAATTCAGTATCTTTAGGCTTTATAGTACGCACAATACTTTGATATCATACCCATAGGTCACGATGCAATAAAATAGTCATTGATGATATTTCTCATATTCGACATTTGTGAACTTCATCGGTCATGAGTCCTCATCAGAGCTTCATCATTAGATAGCCATTCAATAGTGTTCAATGTATTGCGTTCGTTATATATTCTGAAGATTCTATGTTAAATAGTACGTTGTAAGAGATGTTCAGATTATGAGGAAGTTATTTTTTCTCTGTTCGGAGGTACATCACTTAGGTTTTGCTACTATTCATTACTAATATACCATTACTCTCATATTAAAAACACTGTACATGCTTATCACTTAATTGAATAAGTAGCGTATGACCATTTACTGTTTACGCTTTTCATAATGGTAAACGTTTACGATCGAGTCTTTGTGTCGTATATGGATGTAAGTTGATCTTCAGAATGATAGTAATCATGAGTATGAATATTTGCCTTACCGATGCTTCTCTATTTGTGAGGATCTTATCGTCCTGATTAAAAGGTCATTCAGTTATATTAGAACATGAAGTGAATGTGCATCAATCCAAGTTGGCAAACTTTACTTCAACACAGTAGGAGCGAGACGTATAATAAGCTGAAGAATATAGGAGAGAAATAAATATTTAATAGAAATGGAAAATTTAACATCAGGTTAAGTGCTTTGGCGTGAAACTCGTAGGTCCTGGGTTCGAATTTCGCGAGGCGAGATCGTGGATGCGCACTGATGAGGAGTCACATGCTGAGACGAAACGGCCGTCCAGTGCTTCCAGGTTTTCAATGGTAATCTAATCAATTGACTCATGATCTCTACTATATAAAATTACTAATATCTCCACAAATCCCCTTCTGATCAGGAATATTGTTAAAATTATTTGGAAGAAAATAGTGAATAAATCCAACTGCTTAGTCGATTGAATTTGTGTCATATCAGGTTACGTCTTCAAATACAAATTACCTTTTTTTAGAGCGTATGACAATGTATGATTGGATGACTGTTCGCTTAAATCATTAATAACCTCGACTTTTTAACCAAAGAATAGGCGATGTAATACCTGATGTTTAATCAGTCAGCCACAACGTAGGACAACACACATATATACATCGGTCCAAGTTACCACACCTCGTTAGCACAACAAGATGAACACCAAATTCATAGAAGTGGTTACCCACAGTCTTTAACCATTGGTTGCGATGGGCACGTGGACCCCAACCAATTAGTTTGCATCTACCAACATGGCTCAGACTAGAAGTTAGTGACTTCAAGACTGATGCCAAGTTTTGATTTGGCCGCCCATGACTTTCTTCCAACCGTCTCTAACTGTAGTTAGCATTGCGCGTTGTAGTAATCAGTGTTCAGGCATACGTAACTGTTATATCCTAGTGACGACGTAAGTATAGGTAACTTCCGGGGCCTATTAATGAACTTTTATTCTATATATATCCTTACTTTTTAACTATTAAGTAATTAGATTGTGTATATCTATATTCATCTTATTATAAGCTTCATTTTGACCTGTTGATTATTATTATACGAATTACTGTCTCCTAAATTATATTCAGTTTACTGATTATTGTATCCCACGTTCACAGCCACATTCGGCTGTATCTTGTACAAATATTATTTTCTATTTTATGGTGTGATGCCTGGTATATAAACCGAGTATGCTTGAAATAAATGGTTTGTATAGCAGAAGCTATAATTGGTGTTTTCGGACTCAATTGGAAGGGTTAAGCGGACAAGGGACCAATAAGGACACTAGACTGCTCATACCAGTCGAAGTCATTTATTAGTACAGTGCTAAGATTGAAAAAGCTGTATTCCGATTAGTGGATAATTCATATGATAAAAAGCCGGACATAAGACCATAACGAATCGGATACGGTCCTATTTTATATAGTCATAATAGCAAACCATGGTTCAACCATCTTAGTCGATGAAGAATCACGACCTCACTAACTGATTTACTGTCATTCCCTAATACCCTGTGTCTAACCTTATTATTGCTTATCCAGTGATCCCAGTAAATACTAGCAATATTTCTGAGACATCTGTGATCAAATACTAATTACTTACGAGTATCATCTGCTCTTAATGGCCACGTTACACAGCCGTAATATCGAACAGAATGAACTGATGCGCAGTCTACTCTTCCTTTTATTGCTAGACGAATATCTCACCTTCAATATAGGTGCAATAAGTTGACAAAGGCTAAATGAGCTTTTTGAATCCATGTAGAGATTTCATCAGACACCAACCCATTAGGGTTGATCAGACTTCTAAGATAAATGAAGTTGTCGATACCTGATATTTAATGATATAAAATAACTGAAATATCAATATCCCATAATAGGACGAAACGACCGTCCAGTGCTTCCAGGTTTTCCATAGTGGTCTAGCTTCAATTGATCTCAACTCTATAAAATCATTTTTTATTAGAAAATCATATTACTAACTAATCATTTAAGTAGTTTTCACTGGATGTCGAGAATTTTAAAAAGGTCAAATCATATTGACCAATAGTTGTATTGTATAATATATGAATATGGATGATAATATAGTAATGAATGGATAAGGGAATGATGATGAAAGTAATGTATATGTAGACTTTGTCTTTGTAAACATCATTTTGTAACTATGTTGCCCATATATATATGTAACAAATATGAAAGGAACCATAAAGAGTAATGTGTACATGAATGATGATAATGAAAAAAGTTTTAAAAACAAGTATAAAATAATAAATCCGGTATTAATCCTCTATCCACACTCCCATTTTCTAGACCATCCCAACTATCATGAAAATTAAATATGACTGTTTCATTACTATTACCTAATAAATGTGAGTTATCATTGTGGTTGGTTACAAAACCTAGTTTGTTTGTTACTGATCGTTTCTTTCTAGTGTTAGATGATGTTGATGATGAGGATTTCTTGTTGCTGCTTGTTATTGTTTCGCTATCTTGTTTATTCAATGTTTCTTCTGATGGACAATGAATTAGAATTTCTGTTCCACCATAGAAACCAATATATGATGTTGATGAATTAATTGCTGTTGAAGATGTAGACATTGATGCTGGATTATGATCTGAATTTGATGTGCTCAAACTTAAATAGTATCTTCGGTTTTTAACCAACTGTAAATGAATTTAAAATCATTATGAGAAGAAAATCTGTCAATTTTTTGTTAATGAATTTACATTTCCATAGTTGAAATCATAAGTCAATTGAAGCTAGACCACCATGGTAAACCTGGAAGCACTGGACGGTCGTTTCGTCCGATTATTGGACTCCTCAGCAGTACGCATCCACAAAACCCATTCTGATCTATAATCATATGCTCACTAGTGACTGACTTCAAGGGATGTTTCCTTGAGTTGTAGTGGGAAGCAGTGACTATATTATTATACATATAGTTGAAATCATGAGTTAATTGAAGCTAGACCATAGTGGAAAACCTCGAAGCACTGGATGGCCATTTCGTCCAATTGTGAAACTCCTCATTTCAACTATATATAAAAAATTACTAAAAATCTCCACGAAAAACCCCCTTATATTATTATACGTTGGATTCAGTTAATTATAGACAATGTAAAGTATGAAACAAATATGCGTCTATACAAGCTGTCACATTGGATTTCACCACAATAAGCTAAACTTTAAACGAGTTAACAAAATTATCTAATTAAATTAAATAGATATCCGTGATGTGATTAGCTGTTAGCTATACTTAACGCTGAATCCATAAAATTCGAATGTTTTAAATTGTATCCCTGTTTAAGCTCATGTATGTGTATCGCTTAGGAATCTTTCACTTAGATTAAACAAATATGTAATGGTTCGTGACTATCAGTAGTTCCTGAACTATGAAAATACTAAATCTCCGCAAAACCCCTTCTGATAATAATAATAATAATCATATGCTCACTAGTGACTGACTTCGAGAGGTAAATCCGTTGAGTTCTAGTGGGAAACAGTGACCAGTGGAGTTCAAACCACGTCTGTTGTGAGATATCAACTCACTGATGAACGGTTGCTCAACTTCATGGATCAGTTGAAGTTAGACATTAACACCGTTGGATACCGGCCTGCTCAGTGGTGTATCGGTTAAGTGCTCTGGCGCGAGACTGGTAGGGGTTGGTTCGAATCTCGCTCACAAGGCGGGATCGTGGATGCGCACTGCCACTGAGGAGTCCCATAATGTGAGGAAACGGCCGTCCAGTGCTTCCATGTTTTCTATAGTGGTCTAGTTTCAATTGACTCTTGATTTCAACGATGAATTTACATTTCATTAAAATCCCGAATTGATCTAAATTACACATCTATTTACAATCGGGAAGTTTTGGGTGGTCGTTCCATTCTAGTATTAAACTCCTTAGCAACGAGCATTCACAACACTAACGGAGAATGTAATCTAAAACCTTCAATCTTACGCGTGTAAGCTTAAACTCTAAACTATTAGACTGAGGTCCCCGGCAAATACGAGTTTACCTCCATAGTGACAATTATAAATTTGACAAGAAGTTCAAAAGTGTTTCCATGTCAATGTTTCAATTGTTAGAGTCATGCATTTATTGGTCGTTTTACGATATTCATTATCAGTCTGGACTATTAATTTCTTAACTGACAACGTAACTACTGCCCGATTGCTATCAACTTACATAAAAAAACAGCGTCCAGTGTTGTCAAGTCATTTCAGCCTAATAGGTACATACTGAATTCATCGATATAATCCAATCAGCCACACATCAATAACTAGAAAAATATGATATTAATAATAATTCATTCGTCAGTCAGTTCAAGTTTATAGAGTATTCAGTGCCAGGGAAGTCCTACTCACTGCCTTATCGTGGCGGAGTTGTTGTTTGCAAAATTGAGAGGACGAATAATCTTGATCACGTTACTGGATTGTAAAAAGGAAGTTGAATCAATACTGGAATACCAATCAATACCATTTTAGTTGGTGGCTAACATTTTTAAAGCTCTATATCTCATCTTACGCGTTAAGTGGTTTATATTCTGTAGTTTTGGTCCACGTGTTTATGGATATAGAGTGACTAGCCATACTATTTAGTTACTAGGGCAAATGTACAAGAGGGAGGGTTCGAACTTATGACCTAATGATATGAAATAGATCAATTTGATTACTATGACATCTCTCTACAATTGTCAATGAGCATTCATTTAGCATAAATTTACTTAGCCTTTAAATGCCCTGGTACGGCTGAGAGTGTGGAGAGTCCACCCTCCATCTCAAAATGCTCTTACACGACCACGCGTATATAGCCTCTGTCAGGGAAGTCCTACTCATTGCCTTCTCGTGGCGAGAGTGTTGTTTACGAAATTGAGAAGACGAAAAGCGAATGTCAGGCGCTTTAACGGGGTTGGTGAACGCGGAAAGTTCACCTATGAGAGTTGGAAAACCCTGATTCCAAACCAATGGTGCACATGGGCTGGCTGCAGTATCCTGAGGGAACAAATGGCGTATGAATCAATTGTTGGTCACCGGCTACCATGGGAGTGCATTTCCTCACGAGATGCTCCACTACCTTGTGGATCAGTCAAAGACTCGGGGTGTGGCCCCTTAAAAGAAAACCATCAGCTTTGGTCTGGGCACCCGAGCAGTATCATATCCATCCAAAATGATACATTTAGTCATAATTACTATGTCATTCTGATGAATATTACATACCTTTACTGGACATCCAAATCTTATATCATAGACACGATTAGTTCCATCAGATCTTAATGAAATTTGTTTACTAGCAAGACATTTTGTTGATGATTTTTTATTGAATTGATTCGACGAATTCATTGGAGTACTAGGTGAATCACCTTCATCTAGCCTTGATAATCCTGTAATATCCCAAATATTTAAATATCCTCCACGATTATTATGATTATGAAATAAACGTGTAGATGTATTCAAATTAGTTAGATCACTTGTACTTCTTGAGGCTTGTGAAAGATACATTCGATCTGATAATTGATTTCCGTTTGATGGTACATTAGCTGATGATGATGATGGTGGAGGTGCACTTCCATTGCCTGTTTTTAATTCAACATGAACTGTACGTATATCACCAACTTGTGTTGAACCATAAATTCCAACACCAGCAATAAATATAGATGCAGATACCTGAAATGTAGGAAATGTTGGAAGAGAAATAATTGGCATATGTTCATGGACAATCTACCATTTGAAATACTTTATTACTCTATCTCTGCTCTGAAAGATAAAATGTCATTGCTTAGTACGGAGGATTTCAGTCGCGATCGGACAAATAAAATTGATACTAATCTGCGCCAGAGTTTATTTTATGCTCCCAATTGCTCTGGTACAGCCGAGGGTGGGGAGAGTCAGCTCTCACACAGCCACGCGTATGCAGCTACTGTCAGTCAAGTGCTACTCATTGCCTTCTCACACCAGGAGTGTTGTTTACGAAGTTGAGAGGACGAAAAGCGAAGGTTCAGCGCTTTAACCGGGTAGGTGGATATGGAGGATCCACCTAGGGAAGTTGGAAAACCCTCATTCCAAACCAGTGGTGCACGTGGGCTAGCTCCAGGATCCTGAAGAAACAGATGGTGTATGAACCTATTAGTGGTCACGGGCCATCATGGGACTGCATCTCCTTACCTTGCTCCACTGTCTTGTGGATTAGATTAATATCAATTATAAAGTCATGCAAAACGTGAAAGGGCACTGATAAGTTCACTTATGTTGAAACTTTTCGGTTATAGAATTAAACATCTTGAATATCTACGATGTGTATGAAACCATTTAGGTTATTCTTACAAGACTAACTGGGATATCAGATCACTTTAAAAAAAGTATGCTAAAATCTTCTAAAAGAATCAGCTCTGAAAATGATCTGATCATCCAATTTCTTTAAGTCAATTAGAATGAACTTATATAACTCAATTTATTTCATGAACGAGATATTGGTGTATATATATGGGCCAAACTGCCTAGATGAAACAATGCTTGTTGATCATGTAAATCAGCTCTCTGGGTGAAAGAAGAATGCTACTTCCATGAATTCGGTGTTTATGTTGTGTTAGTGAGGTATATCAACTTGGACCTATGGATATATATGTCTGGTCCTATGTTGTAGATGACTGATTGAATATAAGAATGAGCATATCTTGTGACAGATATTTGATACAACTCGATTACTCAGCATCGTGGATGCGCACCGATGAGAAGTACCATACTAGGACGAAACGTCTATTCAGTCCTCCTAGGTTTTCAGTTATGGTCTAACATCATTCGATTCCTGATCTCAATCAAGTGAGGGCTTGCGTTATGATGCAGTTGAGTGTTTTCCTCAACGTGTGTCCTATACACTTTCAGCACTTCTTCCTGATTTGTTCCTCCACTGGAATCTGGTTTGTTTTCCTTCACAGTAGGTTGCTTCCGATAGTGTCTGGCCAACGGATCCGAAGTATTTCGTGTAGAGAACTGTTAATAAACACATGTATCTTCTGGATGATAGCTTTCGTTGTTCTCCAGGTTTCTGCTCCATACAGCAGAACTGTGTTGACATTTGTATTGAAGATTCTGACTTTGATGTTGGTTGACAATCGTTTTGAGTTCCAGATGTTCTTTAATTGTGAATATGCTGCTCTTGCTTTGCCGATCCGCGCCCTCACATCTGCATCTGATCCACTGTGTTCATCAATGATACTCCCTAGATATGTAAAGGTTTTCACATCCTCCAAAGCTTCTTCGTCAAGTGTAATTCGATTGGTGCATGTTGTATTGTATCGGAGAGTCTTGCTTTTCCCTTTGTTTATATTGAGACCTACTGCTGCTACACTGGTCGTTTTCTCCTGCATTTATTGTTGCGTTTGTGATAGAAGAGCTGGATCATCTGCGAAGTCTAAATCTTCAAGCTGCATCCTGCCTGTCCAGTGTTCCCGTGCTTTCCTCCAGATGTTAATGTCTTCCTAATGCAGTCGATCACCAGGAGAATGATTAAGGGTGAGAGTAAGCAACCTTTCCTGACACCAGTCTTTACTTCGAGGGAGTCAGTAATTTGTCCTCCATCCAGTTTCATATAAAAAACGATGAGCTGTGGTTTTTGCACCTGCTTTTATACTATCGTCAATCTCATGTCGTTAAATATTCTGACAGATATAAATGACGAACTCATTGTCTGACATTCTATTGTTTAAACAAAGTTTATGGTATTGATTGTAACTTTCATGGTTTAGCTTCTAGTCAATGCACAATTTGAAAATGTTCAAATTCAATGATGAATGGATAAGTTCACTCATGCCAATAAAAGAGATCATTGTTTATTAATGTCACTAAATGATTGTACAATTACACTATGAATCAATTGAAATTCGTAATGTTAATCATTCATGTGAAACTTACTGGTCTAATGATAACCTATACATCCTGATAATTCACGTGTTTGAATTTGATACCTGATGATGTTGTGAGTTTTGTAAGAAGTTCCTTTGAATAGTCTGTAAACTGTTCAACTAATAGTATTGTCTAACATCAGACTTTTATTCCGATTGTAACGAACGAGAACACAAATGGGTACAATCAAATGTATTCGATTATACACATTACAGAACTTCCTAAAATCTGAGAATCATATAGTAAGTACTTCATTTGCAAACTGTCAATCAATTGTTTCAGAATTCACTGTTCTTTCATTTCTACAGCAATCATTTTCTATTCTCATTCTCTTTTCATCGATCTTCTTAACCTTCTGTCGTCATACATTTCACTTTCGATTGATGATATATACTACTTATATCTGTCGACATCAGTAGCTTACACTGTAGTGAACAAGAACACGACTGGGGACAATCGAATGTATTTAAGCACAAATTATAGACCACCTCACTAAATTCTGATAATCATACAGTAAACATTCACTTAGTATTGTTTTGTTTGAATCTTCCCATTGATGTTTTTAGGACTGCAACTGGTCAGTCTCTCATTGGCATATGTGCATACTGTGCGTATTGCCTCGATATAGCCTAAATTCACAAATATGGTAAACAAAGATGGGTAGTGGCTAACAGTGGAATCCAGGACGCGCATTTCGTTTCAGGACTCAGTATCTAAGTAGATAACGCGATGGCGATTGAAGCGAAAGGTACTGGGTTCGAGTCCCAGAGTGGACATCAACTCTGAGATGCAGGTACATCCAGCTGATGAGTCCCAAATAGGACGAAACGCGCGTCAAACTGGATTCCACTACTAGCCACTATCCATCTTTGCTTACCATACAGTAAACAGTTAATTTGCAAAATAACGATCAATTGTCTTAATCTTAACTGTTCCTTCTTCAAATATCAGTTCGTCTTCTCTGATTTCATTGCTGATGCATTTTTGTACCGATTGTGTTTTATTCCTGTTCCTTCCTTATTGATCTTCTGCCAAAATACATTCTATGTCTGACCCTTCACTATGTATTACTTATATCGATATAAGTAGACCACACCACAACACTACACCATTATCATTACCATTTGAAAAGACTAAAGACTAGTATTCCTGAGCTAAGTTATACGGTCTTATCATACATGTGAATTACAGTTTTCATCTCCTTCTTCTTCTTCTTAGTTTATTCATTAATCTAACACGTGAAATACATCTGATAATCAGATGATTACTTCATTCAAGCCATTAAAAGGTTAATGCATTACTATCCAGTTGAAAGGGAGAATATAAATTACTGTTACGCTTAGATATAACTAAGAAAGAATGAAACCTTACCGAAAAACTAATTGTATGCCGATGATTATTAGAAGCAGTTAATGATAATAAATCTTTACGAATACGTTTAAATCGACAACATCTCCATAGTTTAGGTCCTATTCTTGGTTCACGTGGAAATGGTCCAGAATCTGGTAATGATGATTGATTTGTTAAATAGATTGAATTAGATATAGGTGATGGATTTGATAATGTTGTTGTATCATTGTCTGTGAATTCATTAGAATGATCTTTTTTTTTAATTGCTAATGAATTGGAACGACGTGTCGGTGACCTGATATCTTTCTTTTGAGCATTCAATTTATTAGTTGTAATGTATACGAACAAATCCCGTACCTAGGTAATTAGGTATGAAATGATAAGATAAACGTGAGAAAACAGTTCGTTATTACAAAGAACTATTGACTAGGCAAAATACTTTGGATGCATTGGATAGTCACTATCACCACTAAGCTACTGTGGGAGAGAATAAACTAGATTCCAGTGGAGGAAGAAATCAGGAAGAAGTGATGGAAGTGGATAGGACATACATTGAGAAAATCACCTAACTGCATCACAAGGCAAGCCTTCTCTTGGAATCCTCAAGGCCAAAGTAGAAGAGGAAGATCAAAGATTACGTTGCACCGAGAAATGGAGACAGACATGAGAAGAATGAATAACAGTTGAATAGAACTAGAAAGGAAGGCCCTGGACAGAGTGGGTTGGAGACTGTTGGGAGTAATAGGTGTAAATAAGTAAGTAACTAAAGAACCGGAACATGGGCAAATTTCAATCACTTACTTCTTTACTCCTGTTACTCCCAATGGAGCATAGGCCGTCGACCAGCATTCTCCAACCCACTCTGTCCTGGGCCTTCTTTTCTAGTTCTATCCAGTTCTTGTTCATTCTTCTCATATCTGTCTCTATTTCTCGGCGTAATGTGTTCTTCCTGATTTCTTTCTCCTCTGGAATCTGGTTTGTTGTCTCCCACAGTAATTTCAATATTAGTATAAATTGTAACAGATTGTTGAAGATTACGTTTATATTGTTTCATTGACTAAGGCCACGAATCCGAATTGGTAACAAAGTTTCAATTCTATTTATCATGGAAATTAGGTTGACTGGTTGATGTGTTTAAAGTAGAAAGAGTTTCAAACTCTTTATTTATATTCATATCTTGTAATACCAAACTCCGCCTTTAGCTCTTCTAGAGTTACTGCCGGTTTCAAGCCCGGGTAAAGGAGGAGGGTTAGCGACCCCATCCCGTAGAAAAACTAACTCGCTAGAAAAACGCTAACCAGAAAAAATAATTCAAACTATTTAAACTGTGCCGCCTTCGCAAAATACTCAACATTCACTGACCGGATACTATCAGCAACAGCGTTTTATGGGAGAGGACAAATCAACTTCCAGTTGAAGAGGAAATTAGGAAAAAAAGTTGGAAGTGAAAAAGGTATACATTAAGGAAATCACCAAACTGCATCACGAGGCAAGCGCTAACTTGGAATCCGGAAGGGAAGCGGAAAAGATGAAGGCCAAAAAACACATTATGTCGGGAAATAGAAGCAGATATGAAAAGGATCAATAACAACTGGAAAGAACTGGAAAGGATTGCCCAGGACAGAGTTGGATGGAGAATGCTGGTTAGCAGCCTATGCTCTTCTACGTGGGAGGTCTAACAGGCGTAACTAAGCATTCAAAATGCTCTGGAAATTTAATGAACACTTATCATTAAGATCGAGAAATAGAAGCAGATATGAAATGGATGAATAACAACTGGAAAGGATTGCCCAGGACAGAGTTGGATGGAGAATGTTGGTGGGCAGCCTATGCTCCTCCACGAGGGGTAACAGGAGCAAGTAAGTAAGTTGTAATTCCAGTAATGGAGAACTGGAATAAATAAGATTAGCACTCAATCATCATGTTTAATTTGGCTAAGAACTAACTTTCTAAAGTGAATAGTGTAAGTGAAGTCTTTGTGGTACAAAGTAATTAGGACCAATAAAGGAGCTGTCAGTTCTTGTGTGCAAGATTGAGAAAGCAATATCATCTTATAAGAAGCTTTCTAGAAAGAGACCTTATCATTTAACATGTTTAGCAGTCATTAGATGTAGTGTATAGGGCCATCGTGAAATGTAAATGGCATGATATAAAAATTACTTTTTTTTATCTATTTAAACACATAAATATTGGTGCAAGGAGGCACCAGATATATATGCGCCACACAAAACAATGCGAATGGGAAGAGAAAACGAGTAAGATGCATATAAAAAACAAAAATAATAAGAGTAATAATGGGGGAAACTGAAGTGTGCAACCAAGAAGAACTCTTTCAGTTTAGGTAGTTATTACCACTCTTTATGAAGAAAGTAAAAGAAGGTTACAGCAGGATCGCCATTGGCTTATATTCTGAGCCATATCTGATAACGTCTCTAGCCACTGTGTTGCACCGTCTCTTGGACCCCAACCAGGGAGTCGTGCATGACCGACAGAAGCCAGCTCTTTGCAGCTTTCTTTCATATCACGATATGATATCATACACTGAGGACCTCTCCGCTTTTTCCAACCAGTCCCAGCATCGGAAAATAATGCACGACGTGGAATTCTCTGGAATGACATTCGTAGAATATGACCAAGTCACTGAAGTCGATGTTTCAAGATGGTGACATGCAACCTTTGCCCGATTTCATTACGTAACAGCTTTTGTTTGTGGTCAAACTCACTGTCACCCGAAGTAGATCGACGGGCTTCGATGAATTGTAAGGAAGTTACACAAAACCCTTAATTCTACTGATCCAGATTCTATGTAGTAGGAATTAGCCAATTTTCTCGTCTACTCAAAGTAAACTTTCAATTAGTGTTGGATACTGTTATGTTGTAAACATTTCTTGAAATAGTCAAGCATTATATGTATTCAGAAGGGGTTTTGTGGAGATTTTAGTATTTTTCATAGTTGAAAGCGTGTGTCAATTGAAGCTAGAGCACCACGGAAAACCTGGAAGCACTGGAAGACCGTTTCGTCCTATTATGGGACTTCTCAGTGGCAGTGCGCATCCGCGATCCCGCCTTGCGAGCGAGATTCGAACCCATGACCTACCAGTCTCGTGCCAGAGCACTTGACCGATAGACCACTGAGCCGGCATCCAATTGTGTTATTGTCTAACTTCAACTGATCCACGAAGTTTGAGCAACTGTTCACCAATTGTCTTCATTGAGTTGTTATCTCACAACAGACATGGTTTTCAGATCGTTATTTCACAACGCTATAGCTTCGATCTGTCATGTAATGTATGCAGATATTATGTAAAATATTATAAAATTCTTTAGGAGTATTCATGGTCTAAAATAGATGCGAGCGAAATCTCATCTTTTTTGTTACATGAATCACCTTTTGTAGTGAAAAGATATTCCGATCTAAAACGTTTCCACGTTTTCCATGGTGGTCTAGCTTCAATTGACTCATGATCTCAACTATTAAAATTACTATAATATCCATACAAATAAACCCCTTCTGATATTAATCAACAAATGCTCACTAGTGACTGGGTTCAAGAGGTATTTCCTGGAGTTCTAGTAAGAAGCAGTGACCAGTGGAGTTCAACCAGGTTTATTTTGAGATAGTAACTCATTGGAAACAATGATGGATGTATCGCTCTATTTCGTGGATTAGTTGAAGTTATACATTAACACCGTTGGATGCCGGCCGGCTCAGTGGTCTAGAAGTTAAGCGTTCGCGCGAGAGACTGATACGTTCTGGGTTCGAGTCTTGCGAGGTGGGATTGTGGATGCGCACTGCTGAGGAATAACACAACAGGGCGAAACGGCCAACCAGTTATTCCATGGTGGTCTAGCTTCAATTGACTCAACCATTAAAATTATTCACTTTCAAAAAAAAAACTCAGTATAAACAAACGAATGTAGTAGCCATGAGATCACCAACATCTCAGATTTTCGCTAATTTATTTATGTCTCATATCGAATTGCTCACTTTTGTCATTGCCACATACAAATCGAATGATATTTGTGCGACGTATATGTATTAGGTGCTTCCTTGTACCAATAATTATGTGTTTAAATAAAATAAAATAATGTCATTGCCATCAGACCACACATGTGGCTTAGATATTTAGATGATTCATTTGTGGTTATTGAAAAGACTCGCTATCGAAAAAGAAGATGAACATTGTTAACTACCTATATAAGAACTCTCGTCTAAATTAGAGCGAATAGTTTCACAGAAACTATTGTAAACTACCATTCTTAGAATGTTTAGTTAAAAGGAATCACTAGACGTAAGTAAAGTTCGAGTGTGACTGGATTGTCAATCGTTGAATTCACTGAGAGAAATGAAGGTCTATAACACATTTCAAGTGGTAAGTAATGAGAAGTTACAAATTAAAACTATTATAATTTATAGCCTGCCTGTTGTTATATCTTGTACCTGCCTATTAAAGAGAAGCGATTTATCGATCTGACTATATGGCACACGGAAACCGTTACGATCAGTCTAGAATACTTGTCGGTCCTACTTTTTGCCTAGCTCAGCCAGTTAAGTTATAACAAAATACAAACTAGCTATTCAGTGTACTTTGGTATTTTAATGATCGTCTCAGTCAGTCAGTCACAATGTAGAACTTCGTACGTACGTACATCACTTCGAGTTAGCATACCACATTAACACAGAGATGTAGTTGTCGATTCAAATCTCATAGTGGTAGAAGTAGTAAGAGTATAAATATTATGTAAAAGATTAGGGTTTGAAGATGTTATTGAAGGAGTATAATTCAAAGAAACAAATTCGCCTTTACATATGTACGAGGAAAACAGCAGATTGATTTGGATGAAGGTGGATTGTCAGATATGGATAGTCTACAAAGAAATGAAAAGCGTACTTTCAAACGAGCGATTCATATGCACCCAACAATTTATACAGGGTGAAGAATGAACGTATCTATACTGATTTCCAGGTACCACAAGAAAAGAAATTTTTAACTGCTCCACTATCTTAAAGACCGAATTTTTATATCATGGTCCCTTAAAAAAACTACTCGAGTTGCCTTTAGTCTACGGGTAGTTTATTCCAGAGCAAACTCAAAGTCATATCCCTTAGAGAACCGAATTCGCGTTTCCGACTATCTGCATTGAACGCATTTTATAGTGGAATTAAATACAATTTTATTTATTTTATTTAAACACATAAATATTGGTACAAGAAAGCACCAGATAAATATGCACCGCACAAATCTCATTTGATTTGTGTGAGAGCTGTGATACTGCCCAGGTGCCCAAAATGAAGCAGGTGGTTTTCTCACAGGGCCACACCCCGAGCCTTTGACCTAAAGGTCTAGTCCACAAGGCAGTGGAGCATCGTGGGGAGATGCAGTACCATGGTAGCCCGTGACCAACAATTGGTTCATATGCCATTTGTTCCTTCAGGATACTGAAGCCAGCCCATGTGCACCATTGGTTTGGAATGATGGTTTTCCAACTCCTCCAGGTGTACGTTCCGTGCCCACCAACCCGGTTAAAGCGCCAGATATTTGCTTTTCATCCTCTCACTTTCCTGAACAACACCCCCGCCACGATAAGGCAGTGAGTTGGACTTCCCTGATAGAGGCTATATATGCGTGGCCATGTGAGAGCATTTCGAGAGAGAGCGGACTCCCCCCTCTCTCGGCCGTACCAGGGCATTTGCGGGCATTAAATACAACAGAATTGAAATATATTACACAAAAAATAATGATAACTTACCATTTCTAATGATAAATAACCTGAATAAGCAACATTTTCAGCAAAATCACTTAATGTCATTGTTGGAAATCTAATCAAGGGTAATATATTTGCTGCAACTTGTACTCTATTCGATACAACATCTCTTATACCTAAACGATTACATTCAGCTCCAGCCCAACGTCCAACAGCTGCAAATACTTCAGATTCTTGACAATTTAATGTATTACGACTAACTAAATCATGAACACAATTTGAATTTAATGTTAATAAACCTTGTGAAATTAATACATCTGGTGCCTAAAATAAAAAAAGCAAAAATCAGAATAAATGAGTTACAAACATTATGAAATAATAATAATGATTCATAATGATATCAGAGGTTGTACGAAGATCGATAGTCTCGACGACGTGAGTCAATTGAAGCTAGACCACCATGGAAAACCTAGAAGCACTGATTTAAGGCCGTTTCGTCTTATTATGGGACTCCCCAGCAGTGCGAATCCACGATACCGCACTCACGAGATTCGAACCCAGGATCTATCAGTCTCGCGCGTGAGCGCTTAACCACTGAGCCAACCGTCATCCAACGGTGTTAATGTTTAACTTCAACTGATGCACGAAGTTGAGCAACCATTCACCAATTGTCTTCAGTGAGTTGATATCTCACAACAGACGTGGTTTGAACTCCACTGGTCACTTCTTCTCACTAGAACTCCTGGATTTACCCCTCGAAGTCAGTCACTAGTGAGCAAATTATTATTATTATTATTATTATTATTATTATTATTATTATGATTATTATTATTATCAGAAGGAGTTTTGTGTACATTTAATATTTTCATAGTTCAGGAACTATTGATAGTCACGAACCATCCCACGTTTGTTTAATCTAAGTGAAAGATTCTTAAGCGATATACATACATGAGCTCAAACAGGGATACAATTCAAGGCATTCGAATTTTATGGCTACAGCTAACCGCGTCACGGATATCTATTTAATTTAAATAGATAATTTTGTTAACTCATTTAAATTTTTGCTTATCGTGGTGAAATTGAATGTGACAGCTTATAAAGACGCATGTTTGTTTCATACCTTACATTGTCTATAATTAACTGAATCCAACGTTGATTTTTCCAGTAATCAGAATACTATCTCTGAGGACGGCCTACAGGTGAACTGGAGGAAGCTTTAGGAAGCCGAAAATGTTCAACCCAATGATCCTTTGGAAGAACATTCCCGAATCTCTACATGAAGCTTCCCTATTGGACAAATGCTAAAAACCACCGTATGCAGATTGGATGACTATAATGATGATTTCGTTTTTCAGAAGGGGTTTTGTGAAGAATTTAGTATTTTCATAGTTGAAATCATGAGTTAATTGAAGCTGGACCACCACAAAACCCCTTCTGATCTATAATCATATACACACTAGTGACTGACTTCAAGACGTATTTCCTTGAGTTCTAGTGGGAAGCAGTGACCAGTGGAGTTCAACCACGTCTGTTGTAGAGATATCAACTCACTCAAGACATTTGGTGAACGGTTGCTCAACTTCGTGGATTGGTTGAAGTTAGACATTAACTCCGTTGTATGCCAGCCGGCTCAGTGGTCTATTGGTCAAGTGCTCTAGCGTGATACTGATAGATCCTGGGTTCGAATCTCGTGAGTGCGGTATCGTGGATTCGCACTGCTGGGGAGTCCCATAATAAGACGAAACGGCCTTAAATCAGTGCTTCTAGGTTTTCCATGGTGGTCTAGCTTCAATTGACTCATGATTTCAACTATGAAGATTTCGTTTATGCCAAAAAGCTATCAATACCTGATAATTTCGTACCATATTTGACACTCTTTAGAATAGCATTCCTTCTCATTTGTCTTCTATTTTCTCGTTTACGAATTGAAGTGTTCTAGCGTTCGAATCCTCAAGTTATATGCAGTATATCAAGAATCTAGATATAACATTATCTTTCTACAATCGCATATTTTCCTAACTACCTACAATCTGAATTTTTATCATAAATTTAGGGGGGGCGGTTGTTATATTCATCCAATATAAACTTGTAATACTGGGTATTTTACTGAGAAGAAATCAATACCCACTGATCTTTGAATTCCTACTTTCTTTTCTTTGTTTTAGTTTTGGTTTCTTAACCTAAATTCAGTTACTAATGTAAACTTCCCTGAACTTTCTTAATGTAATGAATAGTTTAAAGTTTAATAGTTGAGTATATGAGGTGTTTCGTCCCAATGTGAAACTCTTCAGCAGTGTAAAGTCAGTATTTTACACGTCTTTTTCATAATAATCTAACTTCAATTAGCTTATAAACTCGACTGGTAATGTACCAGAATATCCACAAAATCCTTTTTGTGAATTTAAAGTTTCTACTTTCATTTTTTTGCCCCTCAAATGCCTTGGTACGGCTGAGAGTAGGGAGAAATAGCTCTCCCTCTCGAAATGCTCTTACATGGCCACGCGTATATAGTCTCTGCCAGGGAAGTCCTACTCACTATCTTCTCGTGACTTTACTGTTGTTTACGAAATTGAGAGGATGAAAAGCGAATGTCAGGCGCTATAACCGAGTTGCTGGACACGGAAAGTTCACCTTGGGGAGTTGGAAAACCCTGTTTCTAAACCGATGATGCACATAGGCTGGCTCTAGTATCCTGAGGAAAAAAAAAGGCGTATGAGCCAATCGTTGGTCACCGGCTACCATGGAACTGCATCTCCTTATGATGCTCCACTGCCGTGTGGATCAGATCTTTAGATCAAAGGCTCCGGGTGTGACTCCCTAATAAAACCACCAGCTTCAGTTTTGGTAGCTGGGCAGCATACCAGCCCTCACACAAACCAAATGAAATTTGTGTGGCGCATATATATGTCTGGCGCCCCTTTGTACCAACATTTATATGTTAAAATAAAACTTTCATTTTTATTCTTATATATAAAATCATAGTAACTAATTAAATATGAAATAGATTCAATGAATTAAATAAGGCTATTTCATCATCTAGTGTAGGTTAATGTTGGAGAATTTTCTTCTCTTTTTTATTTTCACTAAACTCAAATTTATTTATGAACTATAACAAATTGGTTTTCTTTATGTTACGTAATTCGTTTTTTTAGTTTTTTTCTTTCTTTTTTTCCTTTTTTTTTGATGAATCACATGCCAAAAATGAGCATGTGGTTTTTGTGTTGATTGAATAAGAGAAGAACAACTAAAAGGACAAGGTTTAGTAAATTTAAAGTTCTTTGTACATTTGGATATTACACTTTTTATTGAAGTGTACTGGGTTCGAATCCTAGAGTAAACATCAACTCTGAGATGTAGGTACATCCAGCTGACGAGCTTTAACTGGGACAAAATGCACTTGAATTCATTAACTTCTAGTCTGAGCCATGTTGGTAGATGTAGAATACTTGGTTGGGGTCCTCATGACTATCGTAATCAATGGTTGGAGACTCTGTGTGATGTGGATCAGAATCGAACACAATGGCATAGGTGTATGCACTCTTTATCTTCCTTTAAACCTTGAGAATAAAATTGCTTCATATCTGTCTTTCTTTCTATACTATATCCTTATATACAATCTTTCTTTTATATATTAACACCACTAAATTAACTACTTCTATGAATTCGGTGTTCATCTTGTTGTGCTTACGAGGTATGGCAACTTGGACCGATGCGTATATGTGCTTGGTTCTACTTTGTAGCTGACTGACACTGCTAGCCACTATCCATTCATCTTTTTGAAAAACTATTAAAGAATAGGTCTACTCAAGATAATTCAAATCTGTTGGCTAGATACTATCAGTAAAAGACTACTTTGCGGGAGGAAGTAAACCAGCTTTCATATGAGGAGGAAATTAGAAAAAGATGTTAGAAGTGTAAAGGACATACATTCAGTCAATCACCAAACTATATCGTTAAGTAGATGCTAGGTTGGGATCTTGAATGTAAAGAAAAATGAGGAAGGTCAAAGAACACATTGCGTTAAGAATTGTAATAAGACATGAAAAGGATGAATAGTAATTGGAAACAGATTGGAAAGGATTACCTAGAACAAAGTTGGATAAAGAATGTTGGTGGGCAGCCTATGCTCTTCTACGTGAGATGGCTAACAGTTGTAAGTAAGCATTTAAAATGCTTAAATAATCATTTGACTCGAAATTTAATGAACACTTATCATTAAGATCGAGAAATAGATCATTTAAAGTATCAAGTAGTTTATGTTTACATCACGTCAGGGGATAGAAACAGATATGAGATGGATGAATAACAACTGGAAAGCATTGACCAGGACAGAGATGGATAGACAATGCTGGTGGATGGCCTATGCTCCTCCACGAGGGGTAAAAGGCGTAAGTAAGTAACTTTATGTTCCTTATCATTATAAACTAATCAAATGTATACTTTGATAATAATGATGTATTTTAAAGTGCATTCATTTATATTGTATGTGTATTATATACTTCGCATTATTGGCATATTTGTGATGAATGTTTTAGTTAAATCAATTTATGAATTAGATCTTATTAAATAATGTACTTTTACATCTTAATATATGAATGTATAAACAAAGATAGATAGTGACTAGCAGTGGAATCTAGTTTGACGCGCGTTTCAACCTATTCGGAACTCGTCAGCTGTATGTACCTACATCTCTGACTTAATGTTCACTCTGGAACTCGAACCTAGTACCTTTCGCTTCAAACGCCATTGCGTTATCCACTCAGTTACTGAGTCCTGATAGCCACCTGGCTGTGCAATGGGGTGAAGTTTAAATTCACTTGGTGTTTAGGATTGCAACTGGTCAGTCTCTCATTGGCATATATGCATACTGTGCATATTGCTTCGATATAGTCTTAATTCACAAGCATGGTAAGTAAAAATGAGTAGTGGGTAGCAGTGGAATCCAGATTGGCGCGCATTTCGTTTTATTTGGGGCTCTTCAGCTGAACGCACCTGCATCCCAGGCACATCCAATATTAAGAGCTGATAGGTCACAAATAGAACGAAATGCACGTCCTGAATTCCATTTATAGCCACTACCCATCTTTTCTTATAATGCTTGTGAACTAAGGCAATACGAACACGATGTACGTTTGCCAATAATAGACCAATTAATTGCTGTACTAACCATCAATGGAAAGATTCAACAAACCAATACCAAGTGGATTTAAACTTCACCCCGTTGCATAAATATGTGGCTATCAGGACTTAGTAGGTAAGTCAATAATGCGATTGTGTTTGAAGTTAACGGTACTGGATTCGAATCCCAGAGTGAAAATCAACCCTGAGATGCGAATAAATTCAAAAGACAAGTCTTAAATAAGATAAAACGTCCGTCAAACTAGATTCCACTACTAGTCACTATCCATATTTGCTTATAATGCTTATGAATTAAGGCTATATCGAGGCAATTCCCACAGGATGCACATATATCAATGAGAAACAAACCATTCAATTGCAATCCTAAACGTCAATGGGAAGATTCAAGTAAACAATAACTCGTGAATTTAAAAAGTGGATATGCCTACTTTCCAAAAATAGAAAGTATTTTCATAGAGCTCAGTTTGCTATACACTAAACTGTATATGATAGAGCTTTCATGATTTCAATTGACTTACTTACCTACTTACTTACTTACTTACTTACTTACTTACTTACTTACTTTAGTAAGTAAGTTACTTTCATATGAAATCTGTTACCTATCATTTGATTCATACATATCTGTCGTAACTTTTTATTTTAAACTACAAATCAATCAAGTACATGCTCATTACTCAGATTTTGTATTTAGTAAATGCGTTAATTGAGTATTTACCACTATTTATATACTAAACATGTGTTATACGTATATAATCTAGAAAGATATGAATCTTAACTTAAAAGAATATACTTATGATCATTCGTGGATTAGTTGAAGTTAGACATTAACACCGTTGGATGTCGATCGACTCAGTGGTCTAGTGGTTAAGCGCTCACGTGCGAGATTGATAGGTCCTGAGTTCGAATCTGGCGAGGCGAGATCGTGGATGCGCACTTGTGAGGAGTCCCACAATAGGACGAAACGGTCGTCTAGTGCTTCTAGGTTTTTCATGGTGGTTTAGCTTCAATTGACTCATGATTTCAACTATATAACATTCATCTTATATACTGTTGATTCATAAATATAATTTGAACATCTGAGAAATTGTAAACTCTATTGACTATCTAGATAAATTGATTATCATAGTTGATTAAAATCAGAACAGGTAAATTGTGACTATCAGTGGAATATATAAAGCGATTATCATTCTTTTTTCAGAAAGATGTCATGTTAAACATTTGGGCGTGAGATCAAAAGCCTTGGGTTCTAATCCTGCGGGCAGGATAGTGGATGAGCACTGTTGATGAGTTCCATTCTGGGACGAAACAACAGTCCAGTTCTTCCATGTTTTTAATGGTAGCCTAACATCGATCGGTTTTATGATCTCAATCAAAGATACGTCAGATGTTTGTACTTGCATCCTGGTAGCAATATTTATACGTAGATGCAACTACAGTACGTATCGCTTCACATCCAAACATACTACTTACTAAGATAATGAATTATGATAGTTCAATATTTCCTGACAGAGATTCATCAGTTAAAGTATTTAATACCAACCATGTAAAATTCATTCTTGATCATTTTAATGCTTCAAAGTCCACCGTACCAAGTGGATGTAGAACATAAAGTATAGGTCAAATCAAATTCAAACCATTGAAATATTTCAGTTATTATTATTAAGCAAAATGTACAGCCTAATTAACACCGCCAGTAGCTCTTCTAGAGTTACTGCCGGTCTCAAGCCCGGGTAAAGGAGGAGGATTGTGCATGGGGTTAGCGACCCCATCCCGTAGATAAACTAACTCCCTATAAAAACGCTAACTAGCGGCCTATGCTCCTCCACGAGGGATCACAGGCGTAAGTAGGTAAGTAAGTAAGTACAGCTTAATTGTTTGAAAATATTTCTATGATTTGATTGATAGACATTGGATCAATAGTTTGTTCAATCAAGCTAACATTGAACGGTCACTGTTCAGTAGCGAATTTCCAGTCCAAATCAATGATCTAATTCTGTCGATCAATTTGGTTCACCCGTCTCTTGAGATAGATATAGATACATCTTACTAAGAACTAATACTCTTAAAGGATTCTTGGGGATTCCATTCAGCTATCTGAAATAAAAACATCCTGCACACTATTGAATCGCCAAGATTATTGTTCTGTTTATAGTTTGACCGAGAGAACTTCAATCAGGATCAAGGGATACACAAATATGACAATAATTACTTATCACTAATTAATCAGAGTCAATATCTAAGGCCTATAAGAAATCACTTGCATAACGAATAGATTGATGTTGTGTCCAAGTCTTGTATGAAGCTTCAATTCTCATATGACTGAAAGTATATCAGTAAACTCAACATCAAAGTTCAAAGCTGACTACTGAATATTACCAATGAAATATCAAAGGTAATAGAAATCTTACCAAAACATCGATTACATGCCAACATCGACGAGTTAGATCATCTTCATCAAAAAATATACTTCGATCAAGCATCATACAAACATTTTCAGCTGTAATTAAATCCTACAAGTAAATAAGACAAGGTAGAGAAACAAAGATAAATTAGTTTTTCAAAATACTCTTAATTCATCTAATCAATTTAGTAATTTATGTGGCGGCGGTGTTGTTTACGAAATTGAGAAGACGAAAAGAGAATGTCCTGCTCTTTAACCGGGTTGGTAGATGTGGAAGATTCAACTAGCGGAGTTGGACAACCCTGATTCCAAACCAATGGTTTACATGGGCTCCAGTATATTCAAGGAACTAAAGGTGTGTAAACCAATCGTTGGTCACCGGCTACCATGGGACTGCGTCTCTTCACGATGCTCCACTGCCTTGTGGATCAAGGCTTTAGGTCAAAGGTGGCCCCCTAAGAAAACCACCTGCTTCATTCTGGGCACCCGGGCAGTATCCCAGCCCACATACAAATCAAGTGACTTGTGTGGCGCATATGCATTCGGTGCTTCTTTGTATCAATATGTGAAAGTAAAATTTTCCAGTTTAGAGGATTAGGATTCGTCTTTTCGACTGTAGATGCTCAGTGAACTTTGAATTATGTAGCCAAAATGTTTTATTAGACTTTATGTATTAGTTATTGCTCATTGTTCAGTACAAAAATATAAACTTCTCTAATGAATAGGCATAAAAATTCTAGCAGTTTCTAAAAATAGCTGTTTATTCTTCAGAAATATTCATCTTTTCCATGCCAGTAGATAATTTTTTTCAGTTGAACTTGACGTGTGGGCGAGAATGACAATGATTGGTTGTCTTGATGAGTCAGACATTAGATAGGATGACAGGTGTTATATGTATTATATATATTCCCCTATCCTTATTATGTATTGACTGTTCCTTGTTGATGGACACTTATTGATCGACTGTTCTTTGTGTCGGATTTTGGTGTGGAAATATATTGACGTTGTAGTCAGGCTAACCTCATGTTCTTGATCTGAGTTGTGTTGAAGTCCTGTAGAATAGACACTTGGTGGGAATCTAATGTAGATATTCGTCTAAGGTAAATTAACGTCCCACATACGTGTAAAAAGTGAAAGGACTGTTATAACCAGGAACCGCAAGCGTTATAACAAGTATCTTATCGTTTATAACAGAACTATACAGAAACATTTGTAGTCACATTATATCAAGATGACTAAAATGTTTCTGTCGATGGTCGTGCAATATTGCGGATTGATTGAAGTTAAACATTAACATCATTGAATGCCGAGTCAGTGGTCCAGAGTCTAAGCATTGGCGCACGAGATCCAAAGCCCTGGGTTCGAGTCCTGCATGTGAGATCGTGGATGCGCACTACTGAAGAGTCCCATACTAGGACGAAACGGCAGTCTAGTGCCTCCAGGTTTTCAATAGTGATGTAACATCGATCGATTCATGATCTCAATCAAAACTCAACAATCTCCACAACCCTACATTGATAGTTAAACAAATGTTCACCTCTTTCGTAAATATATTATATTAGGCTCAAACAATCAGGAAAATGTTTTCACAACAACAACAAAATGAAAACTCGAATAACATTAAGAGGTTGATAACAAATATTCCATCTGTAGAGCATCCAATCTCCTCAAGATTAGAAGTACACCTTGCTGAAAGAATGCCATCTAGGTCCACCATTCCCTAGATGACTACTTTCAGCCATCAAACATTGTTCGCTTTAGTTACATATTAACAACGACAACAACAAAAAACAATTGGAGCTAGACCATCATGGAAAACCTGGAAACACTGTACGACCGTTTCATCCTATCATGGGACTCCTCAGTGGCAGTGCGCATCCACGATCCCGCCTCACGAGATTCGAACCCAGGACCTACCAGTCTCGCACCAGAGCACTTAACCAAAACAACCGTCCAGTGCTTCCAGGTTTTCCATGGTGGTCTAGCTTCAATTGAATCATGATTTCAACTATGAGAATACTTAATTCTCCATAAAACCCCCTTTCTGATCTAAAAAAAACGACAAAACAAACAAAACTGAACAGACCTACTTTTAAATATTCAACACAGATTTGTGTTAAACGTGGTAGTATGTACTTTTTTGTTGCATACAATACATAGAATAGTAGATTTATATCATTCTCAACTAATAATTCATCACTGTAGATATAAGATAACATAATTTGAAATGCCTAAAATTTAAAAAAAGAAATAGAAAGACAAACGAAGGTGTTAGGGTTTGAGATGAGGATAAGTAATTTCTATCATACAATAGGACTTCAATCCAACCTTGGCACTGTGCCAAATCATTGACGCTTGATCGGTATGAGCAGCCTAGCGTCCTTATTGGTTCTATGTCTGCCTAGCCCTTCCAGTTGAGTCCAGAACATCAATTACGGCTTCTACTTTGTTTAAATACCAGATAAACAGACCACATCACACCATAAAATAGAAAATAATATTTGTAAAAGATCAAGACAAACGTAGCTGTGAACGTGAGAGACGGTAATTAATAAACTGAAAATAATTTGAGGACAGTAAATCGTATAATAATAGTTTATAGGTCAAAATGAATCTTATGATAAGGGGAATATAGATGTACATAATCTAGTTACTGGACAGTTATACAATAGAAATATATATAGAATAATAGTTCATTAATAGGTCTCGGAAGTTACCTGTACTTACGTCTGCACTAGGATATAACAAGTGGCTAGCAATAGAATCCAGATTGATGCGTGTTTCATCTTATTTGGGATTTGCGCGCTGAATGTACTTGTGTCTCAGAGTTGATGTTCATTCTGTGACTTGAACGCAGTACCGTTCACCTCAAATGCTATCGCGTTATTGACTTAGCTACTGAGTTCTGATAGCCAATTGGACTTATTTTATGCTTCGATGAATTTTGTGTCAAAAAAACTTTTCTGAAACCATGAATGGTTAACAAAATAATCTATTTCTTAAGTAGTTGAATACTGTGTTGATCAATTAAGTTTTCATTCGGCAAAACAAAGAAAATGTTCTTATCACCGAACATCCTTTTTTACTCTATTTACACAAGTTTATTAGCCTTATAATTACAATATAAGTAGATCAACCAATGTGTTGCCGTCATAAAAACACTGCGCTTCCACTTAAGGTTAGTGGATGTACATCGTTAGGAACTCCCGAGCTAGAATGAAACACGCTATCAGTATTTTCTGGGTTATCAGTAATGATTTATCTATGATCAATTAGGTGAAGAGATTCTTTTTCAATAAATTTATGATTAAGCTATAAGAATAACTCTATTCACATTACAATAAGTCGCTAACTTATTGATTTTACAAGGCTTATTTTCATATACATATACTTCTACCTGAAGTTTGTGCTGATGATGTCATTCAGAAGAACGACGAAAGCTCCACGATCAAATCATTCCACTCAGAGAACAAAACTTCATCAAAATTTTGTATTGCTATTATTTACATTTCATAATCTGGTATTATAATCTTTCTAATATATGTATATTCACTGTTTATTTGTCCCCATAGAATGTTTACTTATACCATTTCATATACATGTACGGTTATATATAGCCCCCAAATGCCCTGGTACGGCAGAGATTGGGGAGAGTTCACTCTCCCTCTCCAAATGCTCTCACATGGCCACGCGAATATATAACCTTTGCCAGGGAAGTCTTACTCGCTGCCTTCTCACACCACGAGTGTTGTTTACGAAATTGAAAAGACGAAAAGCGAATGTCCGGCGCTTTAACCTGATTGGTGGAAACGGCGAGTTCGCCTAGGGGAGTTGGAAAACCCTCATTCCAAACCAATGGTGCACATGAGCTGGCTCCAGTATCCTGAAGGAAGAAATGACGTATGAATCAATCGTTGGTCACCGGCTACCATAGGATTGCATCTCCTCACGATACTCCACTGCCTTGTGAACTAGACCTTTAGGTCAAAGGCTCGGGGTGTAGCCCCCTAAGATAACCACCTGTTTCAGTTTGGGCACCCTCGGCAGTATCACAGCCCTCACACAAATCAAATGAGATTTGTGCGGTGCATATATATGTGGTGCCCCTTTGTACCAATATTTATGTGTTTAAATAAATAAATAAAAATAACCTCACGATGGTGATAGTGTGAGAGAATTCGAAATGATACACCAAGTTCTACACTGTTTATGACTAACTGAATAAGATTATCTCAGTTTGCTTACGTTGTCCCTGTTGTTATATCGAAGAGCCCACACAAAAGTTTAGTATAATATCAGTCAGTATGCTGCTGTGAGCACCAGCTCAGAAGTGTATGGTTATATATATATGGTTGGTATATTACATCTCTATTATCGTTTAATTACTACTTCAACCCCCCAAGTTACAAATTAATAGTAATGATTAATTGACTTTTTTTTTAAATTTTTTTCCATTTTGCAAAAAAAAAATAGATTTCGTTGAAATGCTTATCAGTTCAAATCAACATTTCATCAATATCTATACACTAATCTTATCCTTATTCATTTTCTTCCTTCATTACAAATATTCATTTCATAATGTAAATGCGGAAAATTTGAAACCGACATCATCATCATCATCAGTACATCAACATTATGTTAATTTTATACAAAAACAGTATGACAATAAAGATATTGATTCATCATTATCAGATAATCATTATGTTGATAAATCAAATTTACCACAAACAATTAATAATATGGATAATTTCAAATCATGTATATGCTTCAAATGGCCAAATTGTCTTAGCAATTGTACAAATGGTAAGTATTAATTTAATTACGTTTTTCTTATAACTAGAAATAGATAGTGACTAGATACAGAATCGAGAATGCCTGTTTCGTCCCATTTGTTACTTGTTATCTGGATGTACTCACACCAGAGTTGATATCCACTCCGGGACTCAAATTTATTATAGTCTGCTTCGAACACTATTACGTTATCTACTTAGCTACTGAATCCATATAACCACTGGCTTATGCAGTGTATTTCATCTGCATCAGTTGCTTGGATCTTCCTATTGATGTTGGAGACTGCAATTCATCAGTGTCTTTTGAAGCACATGGTACTGGGTTTGAGTTTTGAAATGAAGACCAAGTCTGGGATGCAGGTACATCGAGCCAACGTGTCCCAACTTGGACGGAACGCGTGTACTGGGTTCCACTGCTAGCCATATTTGATCTATTCTCTATCGACTTGTGTCATAAAGGTAATTCGCATTGGATGCACCGATACCAAAAAGAATAATCTATTGCAGTCCTAAACATCAATAGAAAGATTCAAACAACCAATACAAGTGGATTACTTTTACCTTTTGTTTTTTTTATTGGCTTTATGCTGTAAGATTTACCTAATAATCTTTCTGGTATTCATTTGTAAAAACCTCAATAATTGACAATCTGGTTCAAGCTTTTTCAAAGACAAATAACCTAAACATCAAAATTATGAATACTTTTAACATGGCGCTCAAATACAGTGAAACTATTTGTTCTTAGAAATCTTTGTTTATTCTTCATAACAAAGATACATTTCATCATTTAGAAGGTGTGATAGTTGATTGTGAATGAGTCTCAATAACAACTGTTCAGTGTTTTATCTCCAAGATTTTGATTTTATTCCAAATTAAGAAAGTATTATAAGCAAAGATGGATAGTAGCTAGCAGTGGAATCCAGGACGCAAGTTTCGTCCTCTTTGGGACTCGTCAGCTGGATGTACCTGCATCTCAGAGTTGATGTTCACTCTGGGACTCAAACTCAGTACCTTTCGCTTCAAACGCCATCGCGTTATCCACTCATCTATTGAGCCCTGATAGCTACTTGCTTGTGCAATGGGGTGAAGTTTAAATTCACTTGGTATTGTTTAGTTGAATATTCCTGGATTCCACTGCTAGCCACTATCCATCTTTGTTTATAATGCTTGTGAATTAAGGCTTCATCGAGGCAATACGCACAGTATACACATATACCAATAAGAGACTGACCAGTTGCAGTCCTAAACATCAATGGGAAGATTCAAGCAAACAATACTAAGTGAATTTAAGAAAGTATTTAAGCAGCTAATTTTCCATGATAATTTCTTTCTTCTAAATTTCTATTCATTCATTAAAATATTTTACGTTTAATGTATAATGGGAACTATGTAAATTATACTGATAAAAGCTTGTTTCAGAAGGGGTTTGGTGGAGATTTTAGTAATTTTATAGAGTTGAGATCATGAGTCAATTGAAGCTAGACCACCATCGAAAACCTGGAAGCACTGCTTGACGGCCGTTTCGTCCTATTGTGGGACTCCTCAGCAGTGCGCATCCACGATCCCGACTCGCGAGATTCGAACTCAGGACCTACCAGTCTCGCACCAGAGCACTTAACCGATAGACCACTGAGCCGGCCGGTATCCAACGAT
>NW_017385990.1:461035-517757 GCF_000237925.1 Schistosoma mansoni | reverse complement strand
CGACTAGCATTCTCCAGAGTGGGTTGGAGAATGCTGGTCGGCGGCCTATGCTCCATTGGGGATGACACATCTATGTACTATCTACATAATGAACAAGTAAGCATTTACAATCTCATTTATATGTCAAAATACAAATAGATTTAATGAGCTTATAATTCGACCTGAAGATCTTGCATATGGTACTCATTAAGGTGATGGTGAAGACTGATGGGAATTTTCATACTTAAATATACTAGTCGTTCCTTCTTTCTTAATGACTGTCTCTCTAACGTCAGTTCATCATGTAAACTAACAGTCCGAAAATCTTAATAAACATCACATTTGCACTGGAAAACAAAGCCAATCTTACAACAACTTTAATCCATATATATATATATATATATATATATATATATAGGGAGTAAAACATTAAGACATCTTACCTTTGGATGTATATCTGGTATATGATATTCTCGACGATTTTCTAAATTTTTATTATCACAATCAGCCATTGGTCCATAAAACATTGCTTCAAATACTGGTGATGCTGCAGCTAATATTAAACGATGTGCAGCAAAACGCCATACTATTGGTTCTTTATCATTTATTCCATTCAATGATCCAATAAGATTCCCTTTCCCTGTATCCATGGGATTAGTACTAGGTGAATTGTATTTAAACTGATTTTTATTATCTTTATGTTGAATCATTAGTGTATTATTATTATCTGTATTAATATTATGATCTGAATGACAAGATGGTGGTTGTTCACCATCAGAATTTAAATCAGTTGCATCATCAATTGTATTCTCTTGATCTGAATCGGTACATCTTGAATGTAATAGATCTAATGGAGTATTAAGTACATGGTTACTATCGTTATGATTACTATTACTATTATTATTATTAGTAGTAGTAGTAATAGGACGAGTAGTAATGGTAATTGTAGTGGGGGGATTAGTATTATTACTATTACCATTACCATTACTATTATTACTATCATTAGTGTTGTATATTGGGCGGGATTTATTCATTCCATTTGAACAATGAGTAGTACGTTGTGTAACATTTAATAATTGTTTATTAGTACAACAATTTAATTGACTTGTTGGACCACCTGGTGCACTGGAATCGTTTGAATATAAACTAAGTGTACTATTATTACCTAATATATCTTCACCACCAACAATAAACCATACATCAGCAAATCTTTCTGTTATAAGCATTTGACGCCATAATTGACGACTTCCAAATAAATTAGCCTATATTGAATATATATAGAATAAAAAAAATGAATAAATAAGTATGAATGGATGAAATTAATAATAGAAATAATGATAATGATTATATGTTCATTAGTGACTGGCTTCAATGAGATAACTCCTGGAGTTCTAGTGAGAAGCAGTAAACAGTGGAGTTCACCAGGTTTGTTGGGAGATATCAACTCACTGAAGATATTGCTCGATTTCGTGGATTGAATAAAGTTAGACATTAACACCGCTGGATGCTGGCCAGCTCAGTGGTCTAGAGGTTAAGCGCTAGTGTGTGAGACTGATAGGTTCTGGGTTTTAATCTCGCTCGCCAGTCAGGTTCGTGAATGCGTACTGATGAGGAGTTTCACACTGGGACGAAATGGCAGTCTAGTGCTTCCAGGTTTTCCATAGTGGTTTAGATTCAATATACTCATGATCTCAACCAAAAAAATATTTCATATGACTTGGAAACTGATTACAGTTTCTGAACTATTGTAGAACAATGATTATTGTTATACCAATTGTCTTCAAAGAGCTGATATCTCCACAACAGACCTGGTAGAACTCCACTGGCCACTGCTTCCCACTGCTGAGGAGTCCCGGAATAGGACGAAACGGCCGTATAGTGCTTCTAGGTTTTCGATGGTGGTCTAGCTTCAATTGACTCATGATTTCAACTGTGGAAATACTAAATTCTCCACAAAACCCCCCTCTGATCAGTAAAATGATTATCTACATATTTATATGTTCAAGTAATTTGTCGTTACTCGAACGCAGTCATCAACTATTATTAAAGTGTTACGTCTACTGGTCATAGAGAAGAGAAAGCTGAAAGAAGTTAGATAGGAGCTAGATTTTTAAAAACATTCAGAAATCAATAGCTAAGTGGATAACGTGATGGCGTTCGAAGCGAAAGGTACCCAGTTTCAGTCCCACAGTGATACATCAACTCTGAGATGCAGGTACATTCAAGTGACGAGTCCCAAATAGGACGAAACGCGCGTCAAACTGTATTCCACTGCTAGCCACTATCCATCATTGCTTATAAAGCTTGTGACTTCAGGCAATATTGAAGCAGTCCTCACAGAATGCACTTATGCCAACAAGAGACTGATCAATTGCAGTCCTACATAACAATGGGAAGATACAAGTAGACAACACCAAGGGGAAAACCAATATCGATCAATGAAGCTACTGACTTCTTATCTGAAATGTAAATCTCTTGACTAGAACAATATCAATTATTGTTAGTTAACATGGTACACATTAGACAATACAGCTCATAATCGGTCTCATTCAGATCTATTCAATCTTTGTCTTTTTCTTGATCTTACATTTTACAAATATAAATATGGATAATGGCTAAGAGTGGAATACAGGATATGCGTTTCGTCCTGTTTGGGACTCGTCAGAGTCAGCTCATGTTATAAACTATAGGATTCGTCAGTCTTCATAAATCTTTTATGATTACCGATTTATTTTAATAATTTTATCATTATCAGTAGGGGGTTTTGTGGAGATTTTAGTAATTTTATGTAGTTGAAATCACGAGTCAGTTGAAGCTGGATCACCATAGAAAACCTGGAAGCACTTGACGGACGTTTCCTCCCATTGTGGGAATCCTTAGCAGTGCGCATCCACGATCCTGCTTCGTGAGATTAGAACCCAGGACCTATCAGTCTCGCGCGCGAGAGCTTAACCTCTAGACCGGCCGGCATCCAACGGTGTTAATGTCTAACTTCAACCAATCCACGAAATTGAGCAACCATTTACCAATGTCTTCAGTGAGCTGATATCTCCCAACAGACCTGGTTGAATTCTACTGGTCACTGCTTCGCACTAGAACTCCAGGAAACACCTCTTGGAGCCAGTCACTAGTGAAGCTAATTTTGAGCTAACTAGCATAGGTTATGAGTATTTCACTAGACAAGACATTAGACAACACTATCATGTGTCTAAGAAGCCTATTAGATCTACTATTTATCTATGTGATATAAAAGTTGATAATGTATGAACGTGATGAATTTTCTTTTTGGTTTATAGACAATTAAAACAACCCATTGTAAATAGATAGTTTAAAGAAGAAAAAAAACAATCACGTTGGAATGTGTCAACAATTTTTACATAATAAATAAATCTATCAATATCTTCTAAGGATGACTTTGTCTGAACAGCGAGAAATCTACGACATATAAAGTCATCTATATGGATAGAAACTGTCCAACTCCTAGAGCCCTTGAAAGGAATCCGTGAGATGTTTGAGAATGCCCACAATATTACTAATTGAAGTTAGGATTAATGGATTGACTATAATGTATTGACTATAACGTATAATTGTTTAGTAATCATATAGCGCTCGCGTGCGAGACTGAAGGTCCTGGGTTCGAATCTCGTGAGGCGGGATCGTGGATGCGCACTGTTGAGGAGTCCCACAATAGGACGAAACAGTTGTCCAGTGCTTCCAGGTTTTCCATGGTGGTCTGTCTAGCTTCAATTGACTCATGATTTCAACTATTAAATGCAGTTTCCAACTGGCGACAATCACCAGTCCAATAACCTACAACTCTGTGGATTTGTACCATATCGTGGTTTGACCAAACCTAAATTTCTCATAACCTAATCCATTACTACACAAAATCACAACATCGAAGTACATAGTAGCTTAGAAAACGTAAGACATGTCCCACCTCACAAATTGATTTGCTATCTTTTACCTCGCACTTTGCATCGGTCACTTGGTAGTCCCAACGTATATGATAAATGTCTTGAAGGTATATGTACTTAGAGACTAGTAACCTACTAATGTCTTTAGAAGCCGAAATCAAACGGAATGAAATGTTTTGCCGTATAATCATCTTTCAGTTGACAGACAAATTGTCATTTCTACGTTAGAAGTGATGGAATTTAGAAACACTTAAGTGAGCTTTAGCCTAAATTCACAAGCATGGTAAGCAAAGATGGATAGTGGCTAGCAGTAGAATCCAGTTTGACGCTCGTTTCGTCCTATTTGGGACTCGTCAGCTGGATGTACCTGCATTTCAGAGTTGATGTATCACTATGGGACTGGAACCGAGTACCGTTCGCTTCAAACGTTATCGCGTTCTCCACTCGGCCACTAAGCTTTCTTAATTTATGCAAAGATTTAGTCAGATACTAACCCACTAAGCGTTATGAAATTTCCAAGACAAATCAAGTAGTTAACTCAATCCACTATTTCACTATGATCAATATAGGCGATGTAGTACATCTGTCCTGAATCTAGAAGGCAACCAAACTGATGTAGGATTTGTATGGTTATAAACATCCAAGTATATTTCTATTAAACTGTTAGTCATTAAAAGACTTGAAGCAGAAAACAATAAAATCAGAAATCTCGTACAGAATCTTACGATTTTCAGAGTACTATCATTTTGTATAAATATGTTTACTAATTGGGAGGAGAAACCCGACTCATACATCCTCGTCGTGACTCCTGGGTCATGGGACTGTTTCCATGTACTAATGTGGGCGGTAACCCGGGTGGTGGAGATCGGCCTAATCAAACACTTTACCTATACCCACAAATGATTGCGACAGCTACAAAGAATCATTACATAATTATTGCTGGTTTGAAAAGAAAGAAAAAATGAGTCTGCCCCCAAAAATATAGAAAAAATACAGGAAGAAAGAAAGATGGAATGATTCTGTGTAAGCAATGCAAAAGCAGCTATTTAGCCCCGGTAGTTGTGCCGTGCTTCGATGTAGCATTTTTCTCCAGAAGGGCCAACTAGGCTTCACCATGTTACTGTGGCTGGAAAGGGGGTGTTTACTAATTACAGATGAATCAGACTTCCGATTCGATACCATAAAGAAAGAAGTAGAAGTTTGTGATAATATCGAAAGCATAATCTACGATTATTGGTCCCTATTCTACGGGTAACATACCAAAAGTGACAGTGGATAGGTACGTTTAATGTTAACACAATATACTCAAATAGAAGAGACAGGCAACCCTTGTTCATCTAATACTTTATTTACATTGAACAATAGTGGAGGTATACGTCATAGGAGAATGACTATGGACAATTATAATTTACCGATTGATAGTCTGATGATAATAATAAGCCAAAACAGGGTTGAGCTGTTTCCGATTGCGAGTTTAAGGGGATTTGTGGAGACTATTGAATTTCATAGTCTAAATCACAGATTAGTGTTAGAGAAACTTCGAAAAATAGGAAGTAATGTCCACTGTATCCCGTGCTTTCCTCCAGCACGGAAAGCAGGGGGTACAGTGGACAGCTTGGATGCAGCTGGACGATTTAGACTTCGCAAATGATCTGGCTCTTCTATCACACACCCGACAACAAATGCAGAAGACGACCAGTGTGGCAGAAGCCTCAGAAGCAGTAGGTCTCAATATAAACGAAGGGAAAAGCAAGACTCTTCGATACAATACAACATGCATCAATCGAATTACACTTGACGGAGAAGCTTTGGAGGATGTGGAAACCTATCATTGATGAACACGGTGGATCTGATGCAGATGTGAAGGCGCGGATCGACAAAGCAAGAGCAGCATACTTACAATTGACGAACATCTGGAACTCAAAACAAATGTCTGTCAACCAACGCCAAGATCAGAACTTTCAATACAAATGTCAAGGCAATTCTACTGTATGGGACGGAAACCTAGAGAACTACGAAGGCCATCATCTCGAAGATACAGGTGTTTATAAACATTTGTCTATGCAAAATACTTCGGATCCGTTGGCCAGACACTATCAGCAACAAGCTACTGTACGGAGAGAACAAACCGGATTCCAGTGGAGGAAGAAATCAGAAAGAAGTGCCGAAAGCGGATAGGACACACATTGAGGAAATCGCCCAATTGAGTCACAAGATAAGCCTTCACATGGAATCCTGAAGGTTAAAGGAGAAGAGGAAGACCAAAGAACGCATTACGCCGAGAAATGGAGACGGACATGAGAAGAATGAACAAAAGTTGGATAGAACGAGAAAGGAAGGCCCAGGATAGAGTAAGTTTGAGAATGCTGGTCGTCGTCTTATGCTCCATTGGGAGTAACAGGCGTAAGTAAGTAAGTAATTGAATAGCTATTTCATCCTATTATGAAACTTCTAACTAATGCAAACATACGACCCTATCAATGATCTTACCTTATCCCTTCAAATCTCTTAGTGAACTCTTAAATTTTTGACACAAAACCAGCATCTAATGGTTTATATGATCTACTTTAATCATGTTATGATATTGGTAAGTAGTTACATCACAAACCATATGGATAAATAGAGATTAATCACGGTTACAAATAAAACAAAACTCAGTCAGTCAGCTACAACTTAGGACCAGGCACATATATCCATCGGTCTAAGTTGCCATAATGTCATTAGCACAACAAAATGAAAAACGAATTCGTAGAAGTACATAATTTAATGGTGGTAATATATAAAAGAAAGACTGTATATAATGATATGGTACAGGAAGACAGAGAGTGTATACACCTACACCATTGTGATCGATCGATCGATCCTGAGCCTTGTTACCTAGAGTCTCCAAACCATTGGTTACGATAGTCACGTGGACCATAACCAAGGAATCTGTATCTACCAACATGGTTCAGAATAGAAGTTAGTGACTTCAAGCACAAAATTAATAACTTTAGTTCTAAACAAACATATTACTTTGATAAAATTGATTTAATAGTAGTACTTAAAAGAAAATCAATTTCATATCTATAAGATTCTCTAATTCACAATACATCACACATACACATACACACAATGAGAGAGGGAGAGAGATTTTTACACACACGGTTCAATATATGTGATCCAGTTTCAAAACATGAAAATCATTTAAGGGGGTGTTTTTTTTTTGGTTGTTTGTTTTTTTTAGGTTTTTGTTTTGATTACATTAAAGTACCTTTTGATTTTTCTAATGGAATTACACAAAGAAAAAAACACATACACACAGCAAATCTATGTTTGTAGTTTGTTAAGAGTACATCTGTGCAAATGTGTACATATCTAGTCAGATACACTTTTGTGTATACATTAAACTACTCATAAAAATTATCAGAAGGGGTTTTGTAAAGATTTAGTACTTTCATAGTTGAAATCATGAGTCAATTGAAATTAGACAACCATGGAAAACTTGGAAGCACTGGACGACCGTCTCGTCCCAGCATGGGACTCCTCAGCAGTGCGCATCCACGATCCCGCACTCGCGAAACTCGAACCCAGGACCTACCAGTCTCAAGCCAGAGCACTTAACCGATAAACCACTGAGCTGGCTGGCATCCACTGGTGTTAATGTCTAACTTCTAATACGAAGATTATCAGAATTATGTGTTGATAGATTAAGGCAATACATTTTGAACATTACCAGGATAGGTTTATGGGTGAGAACAAACTGTTTTTCAATTTTTGTATGGTTAAGGCTTCAATAAACCATAGCATAAGTCCTTTTACATTTTTGTACAAAATCACGAAAGCCAAGTTAAGATCAATCTTATGATCTGTTTCAATTGTGTTTAGTAATAGAAGATAATGGATACGAACATCATTTACTCTTATTGGGTCATTCGATTTATCATATTTGAAATCATGAGTTAATTGAAGCTAGACCACCATGGAAAACCTGAAAGCACTGGACGGCCGTTTGGTCCTATTATGGTGAACGGTTACTCAAAAACGTCGTGTATTGGTTGAAGTTAGACATTAACACCGGTGGATGCCGGCCTGCTCAGTGGTTTATCGGTCAAGTGCTCCGGCGCGAGACTGGTAGGTCCTGGGTTCGAATCTCGCTCGACAGGCGGGATCGTGGATGCGCAATACTGAGGAGTCCCACAATAGGACGAAACGGCCGTCCAGTGTTTCCAGGTTTTCCATGCTGGTCTAGCTTCAATTAACTCATGATTTCAAATATGAAAATACTGAGATCTCCACAAAATCCCTTCTGATCATTCGATTTAATTTGTTTCTACAACCATTTTGGTATATCTTCATATACCATAATTTTGAGATCACGATTATTCCTCTCGATGTATGTGTTACCATACACATTCAAGTTGATAAACACAGTGGAATGTAACACAATCGTTTTCATGTGTTTTAGGTTTTGATTGAAGCATGGACCTTCTTTTTTCTTTGATAATGAACTTTGCTGTGTAATACATCTTGTTAATGACTGATTTAAGTCTTTGTTTCAATAAAAGGCTATTTGAATCAGCTCTAAACGGTACGGTGATGTAGAGAGGCTTTTCTTTTTCTAACGAGGCTATAGTAGATCGTACTATACCATTAACTTTCCATCAATTTGTGAATTTAAGAGGATCGACATTTTCCATTAATGTTCTGTTTAACAACTTAACTAACATGATCTTAAGAAGTATATTATATGCAATTAGATTGTTCGAATCTATTATTGCATATAAGCAAAGATGGTTAGTGGCTAGTAATGGAATCCAGGATGAACGTTTCGTCTTGTTTTGGACTCTTCGGCTGGATATACCTGCATCTCAGAGTTGATGTTCACTTTAGGACTCGAATCCAGTACATTTCGCTTTAAGCTCCATCGCGTTATCCATTGAGCTACTGAGTCATGATAGCCACCTGGCTGTGCAATGGGGTGAAGTTTAAATTCACTGAGTATTGTTTGGTTGAATCTTCCCACTGATGCTTAGGATTGCACTTGCACAAGCAAGTGGCTATCAGAGCTCGGAAGCTAAGTGGATAACGCGATGGCATTTGAAGTCAACGGTACTAAGTTAGAGTCCCAAAGTGAACATCAACTTTGAGATACAGGTACATCCAGCTAGCGAGTCGCAAATAGGACGAAACGCGCGTCAAACTAGATTCCATTGCTAGTCACCATCCATTTTTGCTTATAATGATTTCATTGAAACACTAACACTTCTTAGACTGATTCAATGAATATATAATCTTATATACTACTTAGTAACACCCAATATTGATTTGTTTTTTTAATTATTAAAACATGACCTTAGAATAGAAACTAAATTATAAAGTGAAGCTTTCTAATCAGATTTCCCCGTAATAAACTATTCTGTAATGTATACTACTAAAGTTACATGAGTAAATTGAAGCTATACCACCAAAGTGTGTGTCGGAGGTGGGATACGAACCCACGCCCACATTGTGGGCTCATGCTTTCAACTATGAAAATACTAAATCTCCACACAAACCCCTTCTGATAATACATAAGTAAAGTTGAAGATTATTGACAAAAAAACTTGGCTATTTCACTTGAAGTTGAAGTGATTCGAGTTATATTATAGAACTAATTAGTAGTATATGTTGTTCGCCTACACCCTCGATATTGTGGATAGAGAGAATATAGTTCTCATGTTATGAACGTACCGTTATCCAGTGTTATAGTTAGAAACAATATAACTGGGCTGTTCTATCAACGATTGGTTCATACGCCATTTGTTCCTTCAGGATACTGGAGCCCATGTGCACCATTGGTTCGGAATGAGGGTTTTTCAACTACCTTAGGTGAACTTTCCGTGTCCACCAACCCGGTTAAAGTGCCGGACATTCGCTTTTTGTCCTCTCAATTTCGTAATCAACACCCTCGCCATGAGAGTGCAGTGAGTAGGACTTCCCTGTCAGAGGCTATATATTCGCGTGGCTATGTGAGAGCATTTCGAGAAGGGAGAGTTGACTCTCTCCACTTTCGGCTGTACCAGGGCATTTGGGGGCAGTGGTGATCATAGTCATTCGAAACTCGACGCCATCTACAATATAAAATGTATTCAAGAAATTGATTGTCCACTTTTTCATGTCATAATAACGACTATAGATTTCGAATGATAGCGCCTTTGATAGGATCTTATTTCTTTTGTTTTCCCATCTGATTACTTATTCTATCATCTTTTATGTGTTTATACTACTGACTATGCTTTCAACAGTTCAATATTTTTCATTTTAAGAATAATGATACTTACCCTCCAATCATTTGGATCTGTTCTCTGCTCTGTATATTTAACTTCTTGTCTATTCACAATTTTTTCAGTATCTGAATTATTTGTTTCATATAATCTAGGACGATGTATAACTGATTCATTATGACTATTAGCTACAATTTCTGTTACATGCAAATCTTCAATACTACTAGCATCACTTATACTAGTAGTCATACTAGCATTATCAATACTAGACAATTGAGGAGGTTGAATTGACGACTGATTATTACGTAACACATAGATTTCTCGGTCTCTACTATTATTAGGTGAGTTATACGATGCAAGTGTTTCATTTGTTTGTGCATTAAGATTACTACTACTGATGTTATTATTACAACTTCTGTTCGGCGCTCCACTTTCATACTGCTGCATTCCGTTTAGATGATTTGTGTTGGAAGTAATATTCATAACAGATGGATCATTTACACAAAGATTTGCATCTATATGACGCTGTAGAGGTATATCATTTTGAGGACGTCTTAATTGACCTTGATATAAACCTCTTGTTTGAACAGCTTGTGTAACTCTGGATGGTTGGACGGAACTTATTCGTGGTTGAGATCGACCAGTTTGTAAAGCACGTTCACTATTATCTTCATTTGGTGAACGTAGAGATAGTGTTTGTGCTGTATTATTAGATAATGGTTGTGGATGAGGATTTCGACCAGTAGGATTAGTGAAAATAATAGGTCGATCTACAGTATCTTCGTTCAATGGGGATGAAAGTGAATTGTTTAAATTTCGAAAACCAGAAACATCTAGTTCTATTTGACGACGTTGTGGATTTTCTAGATCTGCTGATAATCTATGTGATCTATTTCTTGATCGTCGAGGACGAAGTAATCCATACATTGGAACCAAAACTACATTTTGTCGTTCAATTAATGTATCCTGACTTAAGCCATTACTTCTATCTTGAAATGATCGACGAATTTGATTTGTTAATCTATCATCAACATGTAAGTTGAGCTGATGTAAATGATTATGGCTTACTCCTGATCTCAAACGGATATTTCTTGCTAGATAGGAATAACAAAAACAAACAAGTTTAATTAACAAATCTTTTGAATAACTTGTCTCAGTTTCCTATTGCGGTATAAATATTCATTTAAAAGTTATTGTATAGTAAGAAGAACGTGAGTTTTCTGTATTCAAACATCTTAGTAACTAAGATCTGCAAAGCTTATTCAGTAATGTGGATAAGATATTTGCTCCCATTCACACACGCAACAACAAATGCAGGAGAAGACGACCAGTCTAGCAGCAGCCTCAGCAGCAGTAGATCTCAATATACGCAAAGGGAAAAGCAAGATTTTCCGATACAATACATCATGCACCAATCAAATCACACTTGACGGAGAAGCTTTGCAGGATGTGGAAACCTTCACATATCTAGGCAGCATCATTGATGAACACACTGGATCTGATGCAGATGTGAAGGAGCGGATTCGCAAAGCAAGAGCAGCACATTTACAATTGGAGAACATCTGGAACTCAAAACAATTGTCAGGATTTTCAATACAAGTATCAACACAGTTCTACTGTATGGGTACGAAACTTGAATAACAACGAAAGCCATCAACCGGAAGATGCAAGTTTTTATTGACACTTGTTTATACAAAATAATTCAAATCCGTTGGCCAGACATTATCAGCAACAACCTTTTGTAGGAGAGAACAAACCATATTGCAGCGGAGGAAGAAATCAGGAAGAAGTGCTGGAAGTGGGTATGATACACATTGAAGAAAGCACCTAACTGCGTCACAAAGCAAGCCCTCGCTTGGGATCTTGAAGGCCAAAGGAGAAGAGGAAGACCAAAGAACACATCACGCCGAGGAATGGACACAGACATGAGAGAAATGAACAACAACTAGATAGAATTAGAAAAGAAAGCCCAGGACAAAGTGTCTTGGAGAATGGTGATCGGTGTCCTATGCTCCATTGTGGCTAACAGGCGTAAGTAAGTAAGTAATATTAAAATCTCTTTCTTTTCATATCGAATTAGTTTCTTGTATGTTTATGTACTTAAGTACATTAATTTCAAGATAATGCTGAGTTGTAACCAATGACAAGTCTGTCTAGTCTTATAATACAAGTTGAATTTTGTTCATCGAATTGACATAAGGCAAGTGATTTTAATGACTCAGCATCACGTATAGTATGTTGAGATAAGATGGTTGTTGGAGGTGGTCAACAGGAAACCCTGGACCCAGGTTTCGTGCTACTTGGCACTCGTCAGCAAGGTGTACCTGTAATCTTGAGGGAACTGGTGCTCCACGACGCATTCGATCTCGTTTTGCTCAGCTTCACAGTCAGAGACATTACCACCGAGCTATTCGGGCTGCGACCGACTAGACTAGTGGCCACATTGCAACTTGATCGATAGCATTCGATCATCACTAGGAAGGACTTGACACACATGACATTGATCACCATCCAGTGATCAATCAATTGTGATTACATCTCAGTCCTACAGGAGGTCGGTCGTGACTCGAATAGCTCAGTGGTAACGTCTCTGATTGTGAAGCTGAGTGACACAGGATCGAATCCGTCGGATAGCATCAGTCCCCTCAAGATTACACCTTGCTGAAGAGTGCCAAGTAGCACGAAACTCGGGTCCAGAGTTTCCTGTTGACCACCTCCAACCACCATCTTACCTATTGACATATTACTTTTGTAAATAATTATATCCAATAAAATTAGGTATGTATTGTATCATTTGTTTACAAACATATAAGACTACAATTGAATGTCACTAGTATAATGTCTTAATTCCTAGAAGTGAACTCTCAGAAATACTGATGATTAGTTGAAAGAAAGTTTAACTTTAGATTATATCTACAGGATAAAAATGATGGGGTTGTGATGTTTATTTCATTCACAATAGGTGCTCAATAAACACAGGATGCCGGCTCAGTGGTCTAGTGGTTAATCGTTCTCGCGCGAGACTGATAGGTTCTGCGTTCGAATCTCACAAAGCGGGATCGTGGATTCGCACTGCAGAGGATCCCCACAATAGGACGAGATGGCCGTCCAGTGCTTCTAGGTTTTCCATGATGATCTAGCTTCAATTGACTCATGATTTCAACTATATAAAATTACTGAAATCTCCACAAAACCCCCTTCTAATAAACACAGGAACTGTTGATTATGGTCAATAATTCAACAAATGATCCATAGAACGGTAATTAAACTCTTATCAACATGCATTATTCCAGCCTTCATGGTCTGTTTGTCATTTTATTTTCATCCTTCAATAATATTCCTTGAGTTTCATCTTCTTTTGCTGACTAGATATATCCATTATCTATCTATGTACCAATCAACTCAAGGGATATTTCGAACAAGAAGAATAGTGTTGACATATGCTAATCTTCGTAGTTGGTGAGTCTTTTAAAAATAAAATGATTGACATACCGTAATTCACTTTCGGTGAAGTTTCATTCCTTTAGCTGGATGATTCAATCTTCTTTCTAGACAATATCATTAATACAAGCTTTCAGCAGAAGTGTGCTATACCGGTTTTTTTCACATATGACTGAGAGCTTTTTCTTTCAACCTTGATGTTGTTTGGCTATTGTTGACGATTTGTTCGTCATTATCTGATGATTTACCTCCTTGACCTGATTCTGTATGCTATAGCTGTTCACAATCTTTCTAGTTGATTGTAGCATTGAGTAGATTTCTGTGTGCTTATTGATCTGAGTGTCAGGCTTTTAAACATTTCCTAGTCTTCCTTTCATTCCCTATATATAACCTTAACATAATCCCAGTATAATGTGTATCCATAATTGTCCGTGTTCATCAATATGACTGAAGATACATCGTGGAGTTTGACAGCTAGTTGATGTTTATGTAGATGATGATGATGATGAAGTTGCGTCGATGACTGTTCTTTTCGAAAAATAGTCGTGAAATACTTTTTCACTGTATTTTAAATGTTATGAAGTATGTTCTCTCTACTTTGAATGGAATACATACACAGTTGGTTTTGCGAGTTCCTAATACGTGAGAGTTGGCTTTCAAGACATTTGAATCTAGTTTTTCTGCTCTGTTTCAAGTGATCAGTAGATCAATGAACTATAGCTTGTTTTTCGAAACTTCTTCCACTGTCTGTTTGCTATAGTCGAAAACGTCTCTGATCAAATTTTTGATAGTCTCCAGCTCAATCTCTTTGATAATAACAAATGTACTGTCCAAATAATTGATTCATAACACCTAATTAAGATCGATAGGAGAGGTCGCCAGTCATATGCGACGAAAGCTGAATAATAGCTCACTTCTATCTGAAGCTTGTAGTGGTGATGATACAGAGAAGGGTGATAAAAGCTTCATGATCAGAAGGGGTTTTGTGGAGATTTCAGTATTTTTCATAGTTGAAATCATGAGTCAATTGAAGCTAGACAACCATGGAAAACCTGGAAGCACTGGACGGCTGTTTCGTCCTATTATGGGACTCCTCAGTGGCAGTGCGCATCCACGATCCCGCACTCGCTTCATGACTAAAAAAAGAACCAGCTACAAAAACAAAACCTTATGAAAATCATCCATCTGAGCTATAAGATTTCCTCTAAACAAACTTAACCTTATCATAGCTTGCAAGTTTATTAAATAAACAATGGGTATACTCAAAATCTGATACCTTATGTATACATACAAACAAAAAACAACATTATTATGTAACATACCACTAGCACTACGTTGAAACCAAAATCCTGATGGATCACTTAATTGATTATGTGAACGATAATATCTAGTATTTGGATCATTCAAATAAATAATATTACGATCATCTTCAAAACGTGGTGATAAATCTTGATGTCGTCTATGACGAAATGAAACATTACGATCATGACGTCGTTCTCTAGTATATGTTTCACGTTGATCTTGATTTATAGTTATTATTGATGGTGAATTATTCTGTGTGGATTCATTATCTATTTCACTATGTGGACTTTGTGATTGTTCTTGATGTTCAGAGTGTTGTTGTTGTTGTTGAGGTGGTGGTGGTGGTGGCGGTGATGATGAGGATTGTTCAGACATGATAATTCTTATGAAATGTTAATAACTTTTCAAGACTAACAATTTTCGATCCATTTTTAAGTTAATTTTAGTGTTTTAGGGTTGTTAATTATGCGTTAAATGAATCAAGACTGTCGTTGGACAACCAACATGAGAGATCTGAGCGAGATACAAATGTAGAGAAAGAAAGCAACGAATAAAAACTGTACAAAAGTTAATAAAAAACTGGATTGGTAAACAACTATATAATATTCTGATTGTTGGATTCATGAGTCAGTCGAAGTTAGACCACCATGGAAAACCTGGAAACACTGGACGGCCGTTTCGTCCTATTGTGAGACTCTTCAGCGGTGCTCATCCACGATCATACCTCGTGGGATTCGAACTCAGGATGGTGTAGTAAGAAGACGAAAATTATCAGAACTATGTGACATATATTAGTGTAATACATTTCGAGCAGTCTGATCACACATAATCTATACTTGTTATTAAAACATTTACATATAAAAATAAAAGGTCAACTAAACTAGAAATATGGTGAGGGTAAGAGGGAACGAGAGATAATAAAGAAAATAATCTGGAAAACATTATGAGCAAAGATGAATAGTGATTTGGGACTCGTCAATTAGATGTAGCTGACGAGTCTCGAATGGGACGAAACGTGCGTCCTGAATTCCACAGCTAGCAACTATCCATCTTTGCTTATAGTACTTTTTTAATGGTTAACTAGCATTACAACATTCTTATAAACCTAAACCAAATGATATGATATGAAAATTTTTTTGTTAATACACTATCCCCCCAACCCTTTCATCAATTATACATTCTGGCACTACAATCCAAAAATACTAGGAATGGTAAATTTCAACACATCTATAGATTTTTCAGTATAAAATATCTGCAGGGCCACTGAAATGTTACTGAGCCCTAGCCAAATCATCTGGCAGTTCGGTCAATGAATATCGAACAGATCATTTATCCTTGCCAAGGTCAAGGACAATCAACTCGCATCAGTTGATCGTACACCATGGACTGGCCGACGCTGTGGCGGTTACACTTTCGCTTGTACCTACTTCAACTAATATATTTCTATAATAATGTCCTTTGTGTTACACTGTCTTCAAAACATCCATAGTACCCTGATACGACGAAGGGATAATCCACATTAGGTGCTAACTGCAAGGTGTGACTTCGACGTTAACGGGTTCGTCACACCATTTCTGTCTAACTCGAATAGGCTCCGAATCATTCAACAGAGATCATTAAGGTTGATGAACATTCATATGTAACCAAATACTTTAAAACTATTTTGTTCAATCGGTTGTTCAGTTTTATTTTGAGAGAGTTCAAGTTACGTATCTATTTCAGCGCTCGCACACGAAACTGATAGGTTCTGGGTTAGAATCCCACGAGATGGGATCGTGGTTTCACACTGTTGAGGAGTCCTACACTAGAACGAAACAGCCGTCCAGTGTTTTCAGGTTTTCAATGATAGTCTAGCTTCCACTGACTCATGATTTCAACTATGAAAATACTGAAATCTTCACAAACCCCCCCCCTTGTACTTACGATATTGTATTGCATGAAACTTGTCCAATATTAAAATTGAAGATGTTTATTCGTTACACAACTACATAAACAAACAAAATGGTCAATCAGTTAAACAGGAATTTCACTCATGAATGTTATTATCAATAACTAACCAATAACTTCTATCCTTCACTTGGTAACTTGCTTAATAAACAGTCATTTATATATACGTATATGAAACAGTAAATAGATATTGATCACTTTAGCTCTGCTTATCTCTATTTACACCTAATAGCTTGATAAGCTATTCATACACATATATGCATATATATTCATGTGCACACTTGATTGTGCTTAGTGATTATATTGGTTAGAATAATGGAGACAAAGGTACTTGATCGATATTAATAATAGAACATTACTGTATTTCACACACATACACACACACTCAGAGAGAGAGAGAAAGAAAGGTACATAAAACTAAGTGTTTTATTACATTTTATTTTTTTTCACCTATTTGTATCTCTATGATTATTAATTAAGAAAATTAATCAACGGATTCTAACAAGTTGAGTGTGCTGCTGAAGAGTCCTATACGAGGACGAAGTGACTGCCTAATGCTTTTAGGTTTTTCAGGGTGGTCTAGTTTGAATCGACTCATGAATTCAACCATTAGATGATTACAATAGAAAGTCGATACCACCTATATGGTGATGAGTCCATTTAACAAAATAATAATCAGTCAGTTACATGTTTGGAAAATAAAAATTAAGGCTGAAAGTCTTATAGGCGAACGCCTAATCTTTAGACCACTAAGATGGTATCTAACGGTGTTAATGTCTAACTTTAACCAATTTACGAAATTGAGCAACCATTCATTATTGTCTATAGTGAGTTATCGCCTCACAACAGATCCAGTTGAAATCCACTGGTCACGGCTTCTCACTAGAACTCCAGAAAATACCTCTCGAAGCCAGTCACTAGTAAGCACATGGTGACTATTATAAGAAAGGGAGTTTTGTGGAGATTGGAGTAATTTAATAGTTCAATTCATTAGTCGATTAAAGCTAGACCATCATGGAAATCAATGATTAGTAATTAGTAGGACGGGTGTAGTGAAAATTGGATAATAAGATTAAGGGAAGAGATGGAAAGATTTTGAAACATGTGACAGCATCTAAGTGGAAAACCAGCGTAGATTCAAAAGCTGTATATACTTTCTATATATACGAAGGTTAGGTTGTTCCATGTGTTTTCCTATGGCTTCTGTTATATGTAAAAGTCAGATTCTAGGAACATTCGGTGGGATTTTACAAATAACTTTAAACGTTGAAGTTTGGCTATGTAGTCATGAGTATCGACTAGATACGCCAAGATGGAGCTTCTGATTACTTTCTTTGGTCCTTCAGTCGATCACGAGGGCTGATATTCAAAAATACTGTAATGCATTTGTCAAGTTGTGCACCCAATATAACTAGATAATCAAGAGCAGTTGAAATTATAGAGGAACTAGGCAATTTATCCATATTACATGAACTCCCTATTGGCTAGTTGAAGAAAGTAGGATATAATCTCGCCACATTAAATGTACGTTTTCAGGCGTTTTGTATAAGTCAAGTTACTATTTACTCATACTATCTCACCTTTGAACTGCAATTTTAAGAAAACACACTTTTTGGTACCTTTGATGATTTTAGTTTAGGTTAAGGTGCAGACATACGTTTCATTGGGAACTTCGATGGGTACATAAATAAAGTTCTAGTTCCTCTTTGAAACCATCTTGGCTCTGTGGTCCAAACATTTGACTAAGTTACTCATATGATAACCGGAAAAAGCTTTTGTTTGTTTGTGTCTGTGTATGTGTGAAGGGACGTAAACATATTGGAACTCATAGTACTCAGGCACTTGAATAATAAATGAATAAAGTAGAACTGGAATAAATAGAAATAGTTTTTGTCTATTTCAATTAGAAAAAGCAATATTGACTGGAAATGACTAAAATATAAAATGATCTTAATCAGAAGGGGTTTTGTGGAGATTTCAGTATTTTCATAGTTGAAAGCACCACCAAGGAAAACCTGGAAACCATCGGATGCCGGCTCAGTGGTCTATCGGTTAGGTGCTCTGGCGCGAGACTGATAGGTCTTGGGTTCGAATCTCGCCAGGCGAGATCGTGGATGCGCACTGATGAGGAGTCTCACAATCGGACGAAACGGTCGTCCAGTGCTTTCAGGTTTCTCTTGGTGGTCTAGCTTCAATTGACTCATGCTTTGAACTATAAAATGATTTGTTAATCTTATTGTCTTATTTACAAAATAAACGGACTCGCTTGGATCCAACTAAAACTACTTCAATATCAGAACAGTAAATTATAGTGAATTACAATTAGTAGGTGAGTTTTATTGACTATAGGGTCTACAAGCATTATGTATCATACGGAGCCTGTCATTATAAGGCATTGACACGCTTTACAACATACTTTGGTGTGTGCTACCGATGTCAACAGATATAAGTAGTATGTATCATCAATCGAAAGTGAAATACCTGGAGGCAAAAGGTTAAGAAGATCGAAGAAAAGAGAACAAGAACAAAGAATGATTGATGTGGGAACAAAGGAACAACGGAGTCTGGGACGATTGATTAACATTTCGCAAATGAAGTATTCACTGTTTGGTTCTAAGATTACACTAACATGTTCTGTAATTTTGTATTCAAATACATTCGATTGTCCCCACTTGTGTTCTCGTTCACTACAATACTACAAATCATCGGTTAACACTGAATAACAGTCTCCTTCTAGTTTTGGGAAAGTAATTTTATTAGGTCAGTTACAACCTCAACTGAACATTATGACTTACAAGATAATCCATATTTCATTAAATATGAATACATTACTCACAACTGATTGATTACTGGGTAATGATCAATGTCATTTGTGTCAAATCTTTCTTAATGCAGATCGAATGCTATCCTGTTGACCACATCCAACCACCATCTTACGAGTATATTACATTTTAAATATTAGCATCGAGGAAATAGAATAAGCTGGATATTCAAAAAATACAACTTAATTGATCTCACAAATCTATCATCCTATCTATGAAGTTCTATCTATCTACTCATTATAGAACTCATAGGCATTATGATGTATTGCTTAAGTGTGTTAAGAGTAATGAATGATTAGTGATGGGCTAGAAATAAGAGTGGTAGGGAAAATATGACAAACAGATTAATGATGTAATGAGTCTTCATCGAGTGAGGTACTTAGGGCACGTATTACATATTACCGACCATCCCATCCCCAAACATGCGATGATAGACAGTGTAAGAAAATTTATTCGGTTAGATATAATCTCCTTGCATTTAACACATCGTCTACTATGCTTAATTGTTTAGAACAGGTAAGTAGAAGTTTTCATTATGAAACCACTTTAATGTCATCAATAGTCAGTGAAATATATCCGGGAACACCTTTTGTGGTATAAAAAAAGCGTTAAAGTAAATCAAAGATGGATATTGGCTAGCAGTGGAATCCAGGACGCACGTTTCGTCCTATTTAGGACTCGTCAGCTGGATGTACCTGTATCTCAGAGTTGATGTTCACTCTGGCTATCAGGACTATCAGTGGCCGAGTAGATAATGCAATGGCGTTTGAAGCGAAAGGTACTGGGTTCGAGTCTCAGAGTGAACATCAACTCTGAGATCCAGGTACATCCAGCTGACGAGTCCCAAATAGGACGAAACGCGCGTCTTACTGGATTCCACTTCTACCCACTATCCATCTTTGCTTACCATGCTTGTGAATTTAGGCTATATCGAGGCAATACGCACAGTATGCACATGTGCCAATTAGAGACTAACCAGTTGCAGTCCTAAAACATCAATGGGAAGATTCAAACAAACAATATCAAGTGAAGTTAAAGTAAATCATTTCGGTGAACTACTGAATACATTTATATGTAATTTGTACTTCTAGTTTTATAGGAATGTTAAATTTAAGCAGCTAAATTATTGGTAAAGCTTATATTAACACTTCTTTGATATTCAGGCCTACGTGTGTTCGGTCATCATTATCCTATGAGCATGTTCAATGCATATTACTTTTGAAAACAATGGAATCCATGATACAAGTTTCGTCATATATGGAACTTATTGACTGTGTTTAAGAGTATTATCGAAGCTTCTACTCAGGATGAACATATTCAACAGAAATTGACTGGATATAGTCCTGAATATCAACAATAGGATAATATAGACTTTAACAAACACATTCATACCCTCTAAACGAGTTAATAGCTATATGATCTCAGTAACTGAGTGGATAATATGAGAGGTTTTAGAACTGATAATCATTAGGATCGAGTTTTATTATGATCATCAGCACTAAAATGTAGGTACATCTAGTTGACAAGTCCTAAGTAGGACGAGATGCACATCCTTAATTCTACTGCTAGTTAAAATCTGGCTTCAAAACTAGTTAGTTAGTTTTCAATGAATCAAAATATTAAGCTTAGAAAGTTCAACAATTTTATTCAACTAAATGTAATCTGCCTATGCTTTAAGATCAGTTCATCTATCTATCAAGAAGTTATGAAATATCTATACACAATTTAAGTCATATATCACATATCATACTTTATAAGTAGTCTAACAAAATGATAAGAACTTCAGTCACATGACTCTCTAGGAATGAACATCGAATATGAAATAATAGGGAGATTTTAAAGCGTTGATATATTTCTCAAAATGAGATCAGTATGAAAATAAACAAGATGGATATGAATGAAGATTGAAAATCAATTTAGTTAGGGCACTTTTCCCAAGTATGATTCTAGGAAAAAACTAGTTTTTTGGGACTCCTCAGTAGTGCGCTTCTACGGTCCCACCTTGTGAGTTTCGAAGTCAGGACCTATCAGTCTTGTCTACTAGTTGACTTTTAGTACTCGTACACACATATAACATTCATCATTTAGCATATTTATTTATTTACTTATTTAAACACATAAATGTTGGTATAAGGAGGTGCCAGATATATATGCGCTGCACAAATCTCATTCGATTTGTGTGAGGGCTGTGATACTGCCCAAGTGCCTAAACTGAAGCAGGTAGTTTTCTTAAGGGGCTACACTCCGAGCCTTTGACTTAAACATCTGATCCACAAGGTATTGGAGCAACGTGAGGAGATGCAGTCCCATGGTAGCCGGTGACCAACAATAGGTTCATCTACCATTTGTTCCCTCAGGATACTGCAGCCAGCACATGTGCACCATTGGTTTGAAATCAGGGTGTTCCAACTCTCGTAGATGAACTTCCCGTGTCCACCAACCCGATTAAAGCGCCGGACATTCGCTTTTCATCCTCTCAATTTTTGTAAACAACACCCCCACCACGAGAAGGCAGTGAGTAGGACTTCCCTGGCAGATGCTATATACTCGTGGCCATGTAAGAGCATTCAGAGAGGGAGAGCGGACTCTCCCCACTCTCAGCCGTACCAGGGCATCATTTAGCATAAATGATTATTTTCAACTTTTGTACAAAAATTAATATTATGCTTATAACATTTACAAACATAAATACCATCAAAGTAGATTAACTAGTAACATTAAACAGATAGGAGTTGAAGATTTATGTTTCTCTGTTTTATGGTGTCACTGTTTAGCTGTTGGATCACCAATTCTTGAGCTTTAAGTTAAGGATTAACTGGTAATTGCATTCAACTGTCAATTTATGTCAAAAACCATGATGTATATCGTTTCCCGTCATTTAAACTAATTGACGAAATCACGATATGATAACCAGAATTTACTCACCACCATGGAATAAACATATATGAAATTAATATCAGAAGGGGTTTTTGTGGATATTATAGTGATTTTATATAGATGAGATCATGAGCCAATTGAAGCTAGACCACCATAGAAAACCTGGAACCACTGGACATACATTTCGTCCTATTGTGGGACTCTTCAGCGTTACACATCCACGATCCAGCCTTGCGAAATTCGAACCCAGGACCTATCAGTCCAGTGCTTCCAGGTTTCCCATGGTGGTCTAGTTTCAATTGACTCATGAATTCACCTATTAAATCAATCATTTATCCAATCAACATATATATCACTCTAATTTTATGGTTGAAATCATCAGCCAATTGTAGCTAGATCACCATAGAAAACCTAGAAGCATTGGACGGCCATTTCATCCTATTATGGGACTCCTTAGCAGTGCGCATCCATGATCTCGCCTCGTGAAATTCAAACCCAGGACCTATCAGTCCAGAGCCGTCTAGTGCTTTCAGGTTTGCCGTGGCAATCTACCTTCAGTTGACTCATGATTTCAACCGCTAAAATCTCCACAAGAATCCCTTCTGATACTCATTAATTATCATATGTCCAACTATAATTAACTTACATTTCATTTAAAGTATATAATCAAATAATCACTAACCCTATTCAATCATAACTTATACTCATGTATATAATATTACTCGTTTTTATATATATATATTCCTTATTATTGACCTCAGATACATAATTGTAACCAATTTTGTAAAATATAAAAAAAATTACATTTAAGGTAAAAACCAAAAAAAAAATTAAAAAAAAATTAAAAAAAACAACCATGATAATAATGTAACCTATTCTGAGATTGAAAAAAGTATTTTTAATCCAACTGTGAAATGTTCTCCTTATTGATTAAAAATAAAGAAAAAAAAAACCAATTCAAAGAAGAAGAAAAAATATAATAAAGAATAGCACTTATTTTCTATGAAAGTAGTAACAAGTATGCATAGTAACAAATTACATGTAACTATGAGTAGGCTTATGTATGTATGTGTGTGTATGTATCTATGTATGTATGAATGTGTATACATAGATTAATGAACATGGTTGTTCACGAACGAACGAATGAATACACACACACACACACCACATACATACATACATATATACACACTGAGGTTTCTATGTATTATGTAAGTATGGTGTTATTAGTTTTTTTTGTTCCTTATTTTTTATGAGTTTTTTTATTACCTTTATCATTACTCAATAGTCAAACATGAAAATTCCATTATAATATTGTTGCTTTTATATATATATATATATATATATATATATATATATATATAAAATAGGCAAAGTGTAAATATTCATCATTTTAGATCAAAAGGGGGGTTTTGTGGAGATTTTAGTAATTTTATACAGTTGAAATCATGAGTCAATTGAAGTTAGACCATCATGGAAAACCTGGAAGCACTGGACGACCGTTTTGTCCTATTGTGGGACTCTTCAGCAGTGCGCATACACGATACTGAAATCTTCAGAAAACCCTTTCTGATCTATAATCATATACTCACTAGTGATTGACTTCAAGGGATATTCCCTTGAGTTTTAGTGGGAAGCAGTGATCAGTGGAGTTCAACCAAGTCTGTTGTAGAGATATCAACTCACTGAAGACAATTTGTGAACGGTTGCTTAAACATCGTGGATTGGTTGGAGTTAGATATTAACACCTCTGGATGCAGGCCAGCTCAGTGGTCTATCGGTTAAGTGCTCTGGCGCGAGACTGGTAGGTCCAAGTTTCGAATCTGGCGAAACGAGATCGTAGATACACACCGCCGAAGGCGTTTCTTGTGGATATTATAGAAATGTTAATAGTTGATATTATAAATCGATTGAAGCTAGACTACCATGGAAAACCTGGAAGAACTGGACGACCGTTTCTGCCCAGCATGAGACTCCTCATCAGTGCAAAATACTGAAATCTCCACAAAACTCCTTCTGAATTCAAAAATATTTTTAAATTTTATGAAATTTAATATTTACTAGATAGAGAAAGTTTTATGTTCTCTCGAACAACTCTAAAAATGAAGACATCAATATGAAATCAGGAAATGTTTCAAATCCACAGTAATGATGACATCGAAATGAGGAACTTCATACTTACTAATAAATAGGTACGTATATATCATATATCTCAATGAGTACAAACCGTTTCGTAACTTCATGTAGGCCACTTCTTTAGAACAAATAAATAGCCAAAATAAATTAACACAACTTAAATTACAGCTGTTTAAACGATTTAAACTTGTGTTAATTTATTACGGTTATTTAGTTATTCTGAAGAAGTGGCTTACACTACGTCACGAAACGTCAGAAATGTATTTTTCTACTTATTGAGAAGTAGCAGAAAAAAATACGATTATTATTAACTTTCTACCCAGTGCTGAGGTTTTTTGAAACTATCAAGTCCAACCTTGATGCGGATACCTATAACTCATGCTTACGTTAAACAAGAAGTAAAATGGTCTTCTTTGTTTAATATATAAAGACTGAGCTGTCTCTTATTATAAACTTTCCTCATTTTACTTTCAGAAGCTATATCTTAAGCAGTTCAACTAGATTTCGACAGTTCAATCTATTGGAAATTACTATGTTTAGGGTTGACCTGTGTAACCAATTCACTCCTGTCATTCAGTCAGAGTCAAAATATGACCTTACGGCCATTATACAAGAGGTAGGGCATTAGGTAAACGAGAAGCAAGAGAATCAATGTGATAATAACATCAATGTTAGTGAGACTGAATATCAGAATTATGGGTCAGAAAAATAAACAAGATTTAGAATGGTAAATAACAAAATGAACCTTAGGTCAGTATTAAGAGGAAGATAAGGGATCTGATAATTTAAGTCAATAAAACATTTTAGCTACTTTCCCAGGCTTTCAATTCACATATCGCGGAATTCACACGAAATTCGGTGGGTAGGTTTATTCACCTCAGTATTTGATGTCACTAGCCATTTTATAACCTACTGCATGGTGATTAGCTACGCTTTGCTTGTTTCTTGTTTGTGTTTTATTTATTTGTCTTAGAGCCACCTAAAATGTGGTTTGTGGTGACATCTGACGCACCGATACGAAAAAATCAGCGATATTATTTAATTGGCAATATAAATCAATTGAAGTGGAATTTCAAAACTGAGAAGAATCAGTTAGATCAAAGAATTCACATAATTTATCTACCGGTCTTAGATAATTACAAAAATACTATCTATTTATTGATAGTGTATTAACGCTTATTAGATCTGTATAACAACGACCAAAGCAAGCAAAACCAACTAGCCAAAACTTTAGTCAGTGTAAAACTTAGCTCCATGGTTTTCCTCCAGTTGAGCTGAGCTACTTTTGAATTAGAATGGATTATTGTCCCACAAAAACAGTATTTTTGTGTTTTTTTAGTGAATTTTAATTCAGAAGCGATGATGGTAGATGTAATATCAAAAAGAATCTTTCCATTCTTACCCCACCATTGTTCTTATTCATTAAAAGGGATAATTTCCGAGGTTATGCGTATCGATATTACAGTACTTTAGTTTAATTCGAGCCGCCATAAAATGATACATTTTACGAAGCGTCGAACATTTACTCTTTCCGAACTACAACCATATTTCCTTGAATACCTTGGTTGATCCCCTCGTCCATTTTGTTTGTAAGTTTCAGAAACTTAAATTCGTTTAGCTTTATTTGACATCTGATATTTCTTATGTCTGTTTCTCTATTTCGCAATAAAGTAAACTTATTGTCACTTACTATACTGAGTGGTGAGTAATTTAAGAATGTCCGTTTTTATTTTGCATTTAGAACACTTGTTTTGTTTGATTTTCAGGCACTTTTGCGCCTTATCAGAATACAGCAATTTCTTTAATTGGTCTCGCAAAATGTAACGACATTTAAAATTTTGTCTACATGAATTGTTCTAGGGTCGGTTTATCGTTATCTTTCAATTTCGAATAAATGACAAAATTACATAGTTACGTATTTTATCTATACAGTTACCAGGCCACTTACTTAACCAGCCTGATGTCAGATAATGTTGAACGAGTTGCCTGAAAAGGGTTGAAACCCATTTGTAAGTTTGTCATCATGTAACTCTCTTATTAACTCTAGAGGTTCATGTGAAGAAGTTGGTTAATTCTTCAGGTGTCCCAAAAGAATGTTGCAGTAACCTCAGAGGCTATAGAGATGTAGGCCATTTTGAAACTTTCGATGGAATAACAGGGATTTCACTCAACACCTATGGCTGGCAAAATATTTCATAACCAATTTTAGTCATAACTTTATTTTCCCATGATATACTTATATTAAAGCTCACTTAGTTGTCACTTACATAGGTAAAGACATAATATGTTATGCTCAGGACAGCTTAAGCATACAGTCAGATATACCAACTTCATATAATGGTGGAACCTCCTCATCGTTTATCCATAATTTTAGATCTAATTAAATACGATGAAGATTACAGTATTGTACGACTGTCGGGCTTGACTTCCTGCTGATTAGCATTAGTTACTGAAGAAGTATCACACGGTCCGTTGTTGGTTACTTAGGTGAGAATTACGGCTTTAAGAGCACATGGTGGCTTTAATAACGACAAAGTAATATCTGTACTTGAATATCTTTCAAATGGTACAAACTATAACTTTCACTGTCCTAGCATCACGGTTCGCTAATGTGATTTGAAAGACTGAACTGACCAATGTCAGTACCATGCTCAATGTTGCCTTGGGGCTAATCAAAAGGCAATCCATAACTCTTTAATTCACTCGTAATGTAGTATTTTCGAGCATCAGCAAACTTTGACATTAACATTTATTGGCTAATATTCGCTACACTGTTAGAAATGTTGGGTTAGAAACCAAGGACAATAAATTACTAAACAATTACACGAAAATACCGGAGACGATACAGTTTTGCCTCTCTCTTTACTTTGCTACATGAACCATCTTTCTACATGAATTGATGAACTGGTACTCAGCTACCTAAGAGTTGTAAACACTCCTGAAAACTACGTGCCTGTGAAAAAGTTTGTAACAGGAAGTGAGATTCATACTGATACACGTCTACTAAGCATCACTGAGTAATGACTGATGCCAGTATGTGATGAAAGCTACAAAACCAAACCCCAACTCACTACTCTAAATATCCAACCATAAACGTGAACTATTTGGGGATGAAAAATCCTTTTGCGACTTTCTAAAAGTCAGGAAATATAGATAATTTACATTTTTATGACTCCATCGTTGTATCGTTCTCCAAAACGGCCAAGACAGAGTGTTCTTTGAAAGATGTTATTATACTTGCTATATGTATGATCATCTTACACCTCGTAATATTATATTTTTCTTTTCCACAAACTATTAATTTAGAGGGACTATCTTCTGATTGGCTGAGGACTGGGCCAAACGTTGTCGTGATCATTTTTAACTCGACTTATGCTGCATCGTCACCTACTTTGCACTAGGAGTGATGTTATTTTGTGATGATAACTCTATCCCTAATTCCCTATTCTGACCATAACTCTGAAACCCAAGTCATAAAATTATTTCCTAACCCAATTTGTTACCGAGTAGGCAGTTGAAATCCCGTGACCTTATTTTATGATTGCGTCAAGTCGTACTTGTATAACCTTTTTACTTTGTGATGGACTATATTTCTTATCAATAGTCCCCCACAACTCTAAATTTCAAGAACCTAATACCGGTGGAAAAATCACATCTTATGATTAAGAAAATGTGAGACAATCATTGAAACAATTCTAATGACATATCTAAGTAGTGTTGATGACTGAAAACCTCAAAAAGACTGTGTAATTGGTGAAAGTTTTATGACCTAAATCGTTCATCAATATACGCCAGAAACCATGTGTGAAAGAGGCATAATAGATACCAAAATCCAAAATAATATTAGCAAATTTTATGATGTCATAAATTTATCATGCTTTCGGTTTTTCAAAAATAACTTACATTTCCACATAAATTAAAACAGAATTTGAAATAACGCTTTAAGTGGCCTTAAATATCATGAGACGCACACTGTGCAATAAAACTAAATGACTCACTACATATACTGATCTGTAAAATAAACGGATATTTTATTAAACAGAATTTTAAGCGCATTAATAATGTATAACTTGTTTCAATATAGTTTTTAGAGCGCATTTTGCTACGAAATATTCAGAAACTATATCACTACTCATCTTCTTTGGATCAGAGTACTAAATTAAAAGCTAGAGAAGAAAAAGTTACTTAAAGTTAAACCTAGCAAGCATTTAGATTATATCAAACATGACTTGTGTTGTGTGTGTGTGTCGACGCAATGTATGTTTTACAAAATAAGAATGTAAGGAAAAGGCGTGGAAACACTAAAGAACATGCGGTGAAGATGGCACAGTCTGAGATCTTGTTTTGCGGTGAAAAATAACGTATAACGTTTGGCGAAGAGTATTGGTAGAAAATTATTACAAATCTTGTGAACTGTTATTGCATATTAATCATTTGTTTAAATCGACAACTTGAGACTGCATCCTTCGGCCTGTGGTAACTAACAAAGATACACCGAATTCGGGATTCAGTCAGCCGACTTTACTTTCGCTCAATGTAATCTGAAGTCTCCCAAAGGCTCTGATACCTATCGTTTAGTAAGGAGACCAACAAGAGTGAGGGTATCACTAATGCTAGTGAGACAAGATAACATTCAAAGCATATATATGTCGCATTTATAAATTACATCTAAATACTATGTGAGTTGTCTTCGTTACCTAATGTATACCAACCGATGTCAGAAGCTGATTGCGCTACAGCGATGACCCCCTGGACTTCATCATCGTTAACGTAAAGTAAGTTAATTTTTTTGATTGATAAATTTTTCCAACCAACGTTCTCACGGAAGTTAATTCTGGGAGGGTAAGGAGTGATATGATCATCCTATGTTGTTCTGCTCATGACTGTTTCCACTCGAATAAATCACTGATACGTTCCCGGAATAATTCACACTGAAGAGGAAGTCTACACAAGACAGGACACGATAAAGCTCATACGAGAATACGAGAAAAATGTTTTGCCGTCCAAATTTCTAAGTCATGTAACTCCGTGTTTATGGTGCCGCTACTTACTGAATCTTTTAAAAACGTTCGATGAGTTCTTTGGCTCAACATCCATCAATGGAGATCACGGTTCGTATTAAAACTCAAACACTGCCAGATTGAAATAGTTAATAACTGAAAGGACAAAAATCTCATCATTATTTGCCGGCAAACGAACACAGTAACTAATCTGATAACCATGATCATCTGGCTATGTTGTGAGACTGTTTTCTTCCTAGCTGCTCAAACTGCAACTCGTATTTATCAAAAACACGGGACTAGTTATAGAAATGCAGCTAAAGGTAGAGCTGCAATTTCAAGTGAATTTCACGGTCTTGCTTACCATTGGATCTGCAGAATTTGTGGGTTGAAGCTGTCTATAAGACCATGATGGTCGGCGAAGAACCCTTATTTGAAGAATTGGTTGCCTTCGTCGAAGAAAGAGCGGGAGTCGCTCAAACACAGTACCGGAGGCTGTAGTAAAGTAATTAAAAGATAAGCTGAAACATATATGGTGGTGAATTTATAGGAGAGCACTCCTTAATGTGGATAGGCGTGAGGTATTCAAATGAGCTACATATGTAAGCTGCAAGTATTGTCAAGGTGGTCACAAAGTGATATTGTAGGAAGTTATCAAAAATCAGTGTTATGGAAAGGAAGTGGAAAGCAAAAAGATGAAGTTTGTGTTTCAGAAAGTGTTGCATAGGCAAATTATGTAGCTCGGATTGAAAATGTAACTTTGAGAACTGCGAGGATCACTATAAATGACGCAAGTTGGCGTAGACTAGTCGAGCCTTCTGTATTGGTGCTGGGGTTTCATCACACACCAGACCACAAGGGCTGATGTGACCCCCAAGATAAGTGAAGCGGTCAATCCGCTCAACCACTTTGCTCCCTATCATTAGTTCGGGTGTCGATGCAACCCAGTCCTGAAGTAACATTTTGCACTTCGAGGGAGAGAATCGCATCCCGAACATACCTGCATAGTTGCTTATAGTGGTCAGAAGACTCTGCATTTTGTCAGCGTCCTCACTAAATAGAACTATATCATCGGCATATTCTAAGTCAACAAGTCAGTCTCCTGGTAGAATCCCACTCCCTCTTATTTTTGATGAGGAAAGTATTATTTCTCAAAGCACGTCTTCTGTAGAGTTAAATAAGAATGGAGATAGTGGACAGCCGTGACGAACACTACGTGAGGTTTTCGTGCCTATAGGTAACCCTCGTGCTATTGATAGAAGAAACCAGAGAAGTAGTGAATAGGTCTTTATTTCGATCTTCGCGCAGTCACAGTGGAGCGTGGGATTATCTGTTCAGACAAACAAAGGCTCTCAACATTCCATATAAGATAGTAGGGAATATAACGCTTACAAAAGGTAAGGAAGTGAATGAATACTTGAACAATACTGTTTTAGCATATGCTTGGTTGTTTGGGGTCAACTCTTAACCAACCAACCTGAGCTGTTACATTAGCTTCCCCCTAGAATCGACTTCCGTAGGAACGTCGGTTCGATTAACCTATCTATCGATAACACCTTCGTTCTATTTCTCATCCCAAGGCGAAATTATCAACTCGCTCACTATTTGACTTACAATCAGTTACGACTAACGCTTTCAATGATAGTCCATGGATGTCTCTTCATTTACCAGCTTGTCATCTTTGTAGCATGTGATCTTTTCTACAACTATCGCTGACGGTTTGCTGCGTGCTTTCAAGAGAAAGTGTGAGAATGTGGAATAAGAATATCTGAGGAAGTGCCGCGAGCGGGCTACCCAACACCATGTTGGTGAGGTACGATTTTTCCATGCTCAGACCGGCTATCAGGTGTTTACTCACCTGCCTCTTGAGTCGCCCTCAAGTAAAAAGTAAAGAAGAGTCTACTTCAAAGGTAATGGTGAAAATCAAGCAAACCTGAAGAACTGCTCCACTGCCTGCATAAAATAATAAGATACAAAATGGAAATACATAAATGCAATTGATAATTGTTCCGTTCATGTAAGTGCTTGGCCTCCAGAACGGATTGGTATTCTGGAAGGAAATAAACATAGTGTAGATATCTTGTGTACGAAGAACCATGAAAACAGCAACAAAAAAAAACTCTTTTGTAATGCGTATATGTAAAAGGGTGAACTTGCTAGAAGTTGGACTCTTTAACAAAATCGATCAAGTGCATGACCTTGAGCCGGTGATGACCGCTTTTTACAACTAGGTGCGTAACCAAGGGTGCATCAGAGTAATCCACAAAACGGAAACGAATATACGGTTAAGAAGCAAAAAATTGTGTTGAGTATGCGGATCAAGTACAGTTGTGTCAAATACTCTTTTTACGTTATTATTAAACCGAGAAAAAAAGTATATATATAAGCTATTGACATAACATGTCTTTTTTATAACGCTAGTGTTAAGTTCCAGGGTTTTGTATGGGCCACCAATAATAATTGGTTTAACGTTAACATAGCCACGATAGTCATATCGTCAGTTCAATGTTATGATTACTTAACAGTTCTTTTATACGTTGTGTTTATAATTAGGTATGTGGAATCAACGCGGCTAAGATAGTAACCTTACAGTAACGTACTGTACCATATCTTCACGGTTATTGATTCTTAAATGTCAGAAATTTAAAAAAAATGATGAGAACTTTAATAAGTACTTGACCATAGTAATTGTATCAAGCTACTAAACATATCTTCGACCGAAAACTTTTAGAATTAGTTCATATGGTATATATGTATAGCCAGTATAGTTAATTAACCAGAAAAAGAAATTATAAAACTCGCCTGGGTTGCTTTTTGAATTCGTTGTATTTGCCAGTGTAAGTTGTACGAGTTTGAATAAAATCCTCAGCCATCGTTTCGGAATACCTAGCTTATGTGTCCAGTATTTAAAAAAATATTTAACATAACACTTATATATCAAAGGTAAAAGTTCTGGGGAGTTGTATGTGATCACCTAGTGTTTCACCTTGAAAAAGTCTTTGGATTCTTTGACTATCTGATAATGATAAACGGTTTATTATCTCTCGTCTTAAGATGGTGTATGGTTGTGGTGATGGTGGATCTAAAATCAAGTCACGGACTTCTTTGGCAACTGAAGGAGGAAGGATAGAACACAAGTCTCTATAGCGAATCCCTTCAGATTTGATATTGTGTCTTGTGAAATAATGCTCTAGTTGAGCAAACCACAACTCAGGATCACTACGATCAAATTCTGGAAGTCGGGATTTCGTAGTTATAACAGTGTCTATCACCACTGGTGACAAATCCTCCAGATTATGGGTTTCTATTGAGTCTGACATGAGGTATGTGACAAATATAGCAATAAAGTTAGCACGAAAAATGGTTACTATAACACGAATAACTTAAGATAATACGGAATAAACTAGTTATATACTCAACTTAGTTTACGGATAATCCGGTCTACTTTTACGATTAAGTAAAAAAAAAGATTAATAACAGAAATGAGGTTAAATTGTGTTCAAAAAGGGCTCACCACTTTCGTGCCTATAGGTAACCCTCGTGCTATTGATAGAAGAAACCAGAGAAGTAGTGAATAGGTCTTTATTTCGATCTTCGCGCAGTCACAGTGGAGCGTGGGATTATCTGTTCAGACAAACAAAGGCTCTCAACATTCCATATAAGATAGTAGGGAATATAACGCTTACAAAAGGTAAGGAAGTGAATGAATACTTGAACAATACTGTTTTAGCATATGCTTGGTTGTTTGGGGTCAACTCTTAACCAACCAACCTGAGCTGTTACAAGGTAAACAATTATGATGATAGTTCCCCATAAGCTCACTCGAGTAGAGACCCTTTATAAGTTTAGTTTACTTCTTTTATACTTCTTTTCAGTGACAAACACTGCCATAGAACCTCACGATCAACGGAGTCAAATGCTGCCTTAAGGTCAAGAAATACTACGATTGTGGGACGTCTGAATGTATGTCTATGTTCTAGGACCTGACGTAGAGTTAATATCTGGTCTATGCAACCACGTCCAGGTTGAAAACCAGCCTGGTTTTCTCTAGTCTGTTCTTCATGAGCTTTGGTTAGGCGTCCAAGTAATATTGAAGCTAATATTTTAGACAATATATTAGTCAAACTGATTCCTCTGTGATCGTCACAGGAGGACTTTTGTCCTTTCTTATAGACTGGCACAATCAGTGATTGGGACCAGTCAGATGGGATTACGTCCAGTTCCCAGATTCTACCTAAGACCTCAGTCAATCTCGCTGCTAGTACTGGACCGCCATCCTTAAAAATCTCTGGTGAACCTGTCAGGGCCTGCTGCTCTCCCTCGCTTCAGATTTCCTATAGCTTTTTAAACCTCGTAAAGAGGTGGAGGACTTACATCAACTTGCCATTCAGGACGACTGGGGATCGTGGGAAACGGAAGTGTAGATGGAGGCCTGTTGAACTTAACCCTTCAAGTGTCCTGCACATCGATTCAATCTTCTGGATTCAGAATAAATAACATATCCATCTTTTTCTACAATAGTTTCGCTAACAGTTGGGTTCCTAATACTCGTTTCCTTGACAAATCTGAATGGTCGTCTGCCGTTGCCTATTGCCGCTGCCTTTTTCCATCTATCTTGTTTTTGCTGCCCACTACTGATTGCGATCACTTCGCAGGCTTCCTGTTAGCTTGCGCTTAACCTGAATCCGCTCTCCGTTGTGTTCAGAACCAAATGGGATGGGTTTTTGAGCATCTATCAGTGCGGTAGATGCTGATGAGATCCAGTGTTTCTCCTTAACCTTATGGCTAACTTCACTAGCAGACATCACTGCTGTTTTCACAGCTTTTCGGATAACATTCATAGCCGCCTCGGGGTGGGCATTACGTGCATGGCTGCCTAACTGTTTTTCTAGATGTTCCTGAAATATATTCTGCACTTGGCTATCATTAAGTAGAACCCTAAGTGGCTTGCTTGCAGCGTCTTTTCTACGTTCAATAAGACACAGACAGATACGTGCCCGCACTAGAACATGATCTGAATCTAAGCATTTGCTCCAGAACGAGCAACCGTCTCCTGTTGAGCCCCTCCATCGGTAGATGATAGTGATGTAATCTAGTTGGGTCCAATGTTGGGAGGGATTCGGGTGTCGACATGTCAAAAGATGTTTTTACTTGTGCCTAAAGATAGTATTTGCAAGAAACAGACGGTTGTCTGAGCATAACTGCAACAGACGGTCGCCATTATCCGTTCTCTGGGCCATGACATCATAAGATCCAACCAGGTGTCGTTTCCTTTCGCCTAGTTTGCCTACTTGAGCATCGAGATCATCAGTCACTGTTACTAAATCAGAGCGCCTAACGTTTTGTAGGAAGTCAGAGAGCTTTTTGTGAAATTCACCTTTTACCTCATCTGAGCTGCAGTCAGTGAGAGAGTAGGCAGAGACGACGAATAGACATCGACGAGTGTCCCTATCTTTCCAAGTTAGCTCTGCCCTAGGACTCAATGCTATACCTATGCCAGCGAGGCCACGAGAAGCAGCATCAGGGCTTCCAGATACACGAAGCGTGAATCGAGTTGGTTCTTTATATGGTTAGGTCAAATGAATGACGCTACTGAAATCGCGTATGAGCGTCTTGAAGACGCAGCACACATCGATGGTGCGAGACTCTGAAGTCATAGCTAAAGAAGCCTATTATCCTATTTGGCCCGGTGTTCGGGTGTTAAAAGCTCACACATGTAAGTTAGAGCTTGGATTCAAAAGACCGTGAATAACGTTCCACGTACTCGAATCGTTTGCATTATCGGTGCGAGGTGATAAAGGGACGTGAGAAGGGTTAGTCGTTGAGATAAGAGAGTTATTAGGAGGTGTAGGAAGGATTTGTATGTGACCAACTTGGTCTTGTGTGCCGTTACATCTGTGAGGAATTATATCACTTCCCGGCTGCCCACACCGTTGAAGGGTATTTCTTGAGAGACCTTAAAAAGAAAGTTGTATTAATGTTGATCTTAACGACCTGGTAGCGTGACCGCAGAGCTCAAGGGACAACTGCTTGAGGCCGGTCGCGCACAGCCTTTTTGTGATGAGTTTTGACGTGCTAGCTATGTCCTTCAAAATGTCTTACCGTCGGAGGCGGAAATCCATGAGGTAAAGTGAGGCGTGACATTTTTAGGTTCTACATTTTCTAACCCATTCCTTCCATGTGAAAAGGCAGCATCGCTGCAGATGCTTGTTGTCTGAAGGAAACACCTTACTGTTGTCACACCCCTCTACAGTCAGCAGTACGACATTGCCCTCAGACATTGAGTCGCTGCTTTTAGTCCTACCGTTCTCCAATCGACCTGCCTGACGTGGTAGAGCCTACAGGAACATATGTTCCAACCAATATAGCTCGGTCGGGTCATCACGATAGGCAAGCCCGATCACCACATCAAGGTAGCAACTACGGTCAAGATGACAGATATCTGTCGGTTAAATATTTTTATTTGCCCCTCAAATACTGATTTATCACTTAGTGCCTAACTGTAAAAAATACTTTGTATTCTTTGACTGTCCGATAAAGATAGGTGATCCATTACTTCTAGTCTTAAAGTGGATTTTGGTTTTAGAGTACTAGAAGTCAAAAGTAAGTCGCAGACGTCTCTGTACACTACGGGAGGGCGTAAATAGCATGAATCTCGGTAGTGGATTTTCCCTGATTTCATGTACTTTCCTTCTGGGTTTCCAATTCTTTTTGAGTTTGATGTTTTATGTCACCTAACTTAACGGAGTTAAACGTGTCCAACACAGTTAACAGTAAATATGACAAAAAATTTTGGACCTCAGTCAGATAAAATTTAGCTAATTTAATTTGTCAGAAGGTTAAACTGTTAATAATTAGATGTTTTAATCAAGTATTTGTGAATTAGGGGGGTGACTAAATACTATACCTATGATGTTTCAATCTTGACTGGAGGTTCTCAGCTAACTCTACTTATTCACTGTTATCATTATATGTATGTAATTGTGTTGTACATATGTTGCTTTTAATCAGCTCCGTTTTCCGTTTTATTTCTACGCATCAGTTTCCATATAGTCCGTATTAATTGATTTAATTCATTGTTCATTCCCTGAGGCTGTTACCTTTCTGAGTGGATGAAATGATGCCCATTGAACATTACCAAAGACCTAGATCTCTTCTGAAAAAAGTAGAAGCAAGGAAGAATAAATTAATTCCTTATACGATCAGTTACAAAGACATCAGAAATACTGTGAAGCAAACTTTTTCGCTCTTCAGTTTGCGAAAATCGCAATTCTTCGGAGGTTAAAATTCACTCTGGCTATCTGGAAGCAGATCTCAATGAACAAACTGTCTACTGATTTTGTTGACTGAAACTGAAATTGAAAGTTGAAGTTGAACTTTTGAGTATATGCTCTACTTTGGGTTTTCTGAAGGTCGGTTTTTGCACATGTCCGTATAGTGCTTCTACTTCTAAGAAAATGTTACTTTTGTTTATAGAAATGTTATTATCATTCACTTTGCAACATTAGACAACTTTAGAACTAAGTGATTCCTGTTACAGTCGTGACCTTATGCATTACTCTGCACATCCGAGTGACCCCATATTACACCGAAGCAGTTATCCGGTGCCTCCTGGTTTTTAGTGGTTTTATGACTAAAGTCCTTTTTTGTATAACTGTAAAGCTCAACAATCTCTGGAACTTATAGATGATTTAATATCTATGAGCACAATGGTCTTAAGGTTTTTTGTCGTTTAGATACCGTTAAGATGCACGTTTATTCGACACTGCGGCGTTTCATAGAGCTAGCGATAGGTTTGAACTCTTATCTAGATTGAGGCGAGAGGTATAAGTTAACTAAGGACACTAAAGAAAATCTTCACGAGTTTCATAGTATCTCCATACTGACTGTTAAACGTCATTCGTTCCCAAAGCCATTTTATTTTATTTATTTAAACACATAAATATTGTTACAAGGAAGCACCAGATAAATATGCGCCTCACAAATCTCATTTGATTTGTGTGAGGGCTGTGATACTGCCTAGGTGCCCAAACTGAAGCAGGTGGTTTTCTTAGGGGGCCACACCCCAAGCCTTTGACCTGAAGGTCTAGTCCACAAGGCAGTGGAGCATCGTAAGGAGATGCGGTCCCATGGTAGCCGGTTATCAACGATTGGTTCATATGCCATTTGTTCCCTCAGGATACTGGAGCCAGGCCATGTGCACCATTGGTTTGGGATGAAGGTTTTCCAACTCCCCTAGGTGGACTCGCCTTGTCCACCAACCCGGTTAAAGCTCCGGACATTCGCTTTTCGTCCTCTCAATTTCGTAAACAACACCCCCGCCACGAGAAGCAGTGAGTAGGACTTCCCTGACAGAGGCTATATATTCTCTGGCCATGTGAGAGCATTTCGAAAGGGAGAGCGGACTCTCCCCACTCTCGGCCGTACCAGGGCATGCTGTACATACTAAAAATGTATGAATTATAGTAGTGTTGTGTGAAGGGAAACCAAATTATTTCGAAGCACGAGAGACACATTACATGAAACTATGCTAAAATCAAGATTTAGGAAGAAGTAGGAATTGGTTACTGCGATCCACATTTGACCATAATATTTCAAACTATTGGTCACGGTTGTCTCTGATCGCTGCTTAAATACATAAAAATCGGTATAATAGGGTACCAGAACATATATGCACCACGCAAGTTACTGAATTTGTGTATGGACTGGTATATTGTCTATGCGCCCAAATTAAGACGAGTTTTCTTGGACGGTCACTCATGCAAATAATGCTCGAAAAACATCTGTGATGGAATAACAAAAGTTTGTGTGTACATTGCACTTTCATAGACGATATACCATACTTACAGGAATCAAGAGATTCTTTGCATCTTGCCTAATATTTGATAAGTCAGACTTGTGTACTGAGATACAGGTGATGCAATTTAATGAAACCCGATCGAATCCTTTACATCTTTCCTATGGTCTTACCAGACTTTCATGCGTGCTCTCATATATTTAAGTCAAAATATAGTTGATATTTAAATGTATTTATAAAATTACAGTTTCCTAATCTTCAACGTTGACTGGCATTCAAACTACTTTTGTTCTCAGTTTATTTGATGCCAGTGTCAGAAGACAATTTTTTATCACTGTGAGTGTTAGTACGAGCTATAAAGAAGTTTTATTGATAAGATGGTTACTATAAACAATCAATATGATCTTTTTACCGCTCTCGAATTCAAGTTTCGCATATTTCATTTGGTTTATAAATATGACCACTGAAGTTATTGCTTCTGAAGACTTCCACTTACTTTTTTATTTTGCATTAGATTCCTAAAACAGTTAGAGATGCCATATGCCAATCAGCCTATCGTCACATTAACGAGCTTTAACAATGAAAACATAAAGTTTGTCCTGGAAGAGACTGATTTAAGCGTAGCCAATGCTATTCGGCGTGTTTGTATCGCTGAAGTCCCTACTCTTGCAATAGATTGGGTACAGATTGAAGACAATAATACAATGTTAAATGATGAATTCATTGCTCAACGCGTTGGGTTAATTCCACTGACGTGTGATAATGTAGTTGATAAAATGACTTATTTCCGAGAGTGTCCTTGCCGCGAATTCTGTGAGCAATGTTCCGTTGAACTTACATTGGATGTATGTTGTACTACGGATGCACCAAGGCATGTTACTGGAGCAGATCTGATCAGCAGTAACCGTGATGTACAACCTGTACCATCAAGAGATGCTGATGAATCGTCATATGTTGGTCAGGTTAGCGCATATTTTCTTTATATATGTCGTGTGTAATTTGATAAAGCGTATACTATCTTTTAAAATCTTGGTTTATCAGAACTAAACTAGGGTTTGTTTGTCCACTTTGTTTACTTTCATCAAAAGTTTGTAAACTGTATGTAATTCTGTTGAAACGTGGATCTGTAGTTAATTCGCTCTGTTAACTTACTCTCTCTGGATATAAATATATTTGTGGTTTTCAGGAATCCATACTAATTGTTAAAATGCGCAAGGGGCAACGCCTGAAATTAAGAGCAATCGCAAAAAAAGGTTTTGGTAAAGAACATGCAAAATGGAATCCAACTGCTGGTGTAGGGTTTGAGTATGACCCAGATAATGCCTTAAGACATACATTTTTGCATAAACCGGAAGAATGGCCACGTTCGGAATATTCAACTTTACCAGAAAATGAACATCAGGCACCCTATGATCCTACTGGGAAGGTAAGATACCTTTTCAAGATTTAATGCCTTAATTATTTCCATGTATAACAATCACACAGTGTACTGAATAGTCTAAGGCTTTCGATAACAACTATTGGAATACTTGTTCAAACCTACTTCAACCTGTATAGTTTATGTAAGGAGCATAAATTGAGCTTAATAGTCAAGTTTTGGTTTCATTAGCGAATGAGTAACCTGCAAAGTCGATACTACTTGTCGCTTACTGGTGAAATAAAAGTTAGTCCTGTTTAATTTTTCATACGATACATAGTATATAATATTACTGATTTTGAGTAGTCTGTTTGCAGAACACTATTTACTAAGAACATCCTTCTTGCAGTTTGCGTTTTTATGTGATCGCTGTCTTCAACCGGACTTAGCTGTCGGAACAGTAAATCATTTGCTAAAGAAGGGACATCAGTCAGTCAGCTACAACGTAGGACCAGGCACATATATGCATCGGTCCAAGTTGCCATACCTCGTTAGCACAACAAGATCAACACCGGATTCATAGAAGTAGTTAATTTAATGGTGGTAGTATATAAAGAAAGGTTGTATATAAGGATATAGTATAGGAAGGAAAAAAGTTATGAAGCAATTTTAATCTCAAGGTTTAAAGGAAGATAAAGAGTGTATACACCTACGCCATTGTGATCGATTCTGAGCCATGTCACCCAGAGTCTCCAACCATTGGTTACGATGATCACGCCGACCCCAACCAGGTAATCTGCATCTGCCAACATGGCTCAGACCAGAAGTTAGTGACTTCAAGCACTGATGCCATGTTTTGATTTGACCGCCCCTAACTCTCTTCCAACCATCCCCAATACTAGTCAGCATTGCGCGTCGTGGTAATCGGTGTTCAGGCATACGTAACACGTGGCCCAGCCATCTCAGTCGATGAAGATTCATGACCTGATCAACTGATTTACCATCATTCCCTAATACCCTGCGTATAACCTCACTATTACTTACCCGATAATCCCAGCAGATGCGAGCAATATTTCTAAGGCATCTGTGGTCAAATACTAGTAACCTACGAGTATCTTCTACTCTTAATGGCCATGTTTCGCAGCCGTAAAGTAGAACAGAGCGAACTGCTGCGTAGTATACTCGTCCCTTAATTGATAGACGGATATCTCGTCTTCGCCATAGGTGACGTAAGTTGGAAAAAGCCAAACGAGCTTTTTGAATCCGTGCTGAGATTTCATCAGACACCAACCCATTAGGGCTGATCAGACTTCTAAGATAAGTGAAGTTGTCGACGCGTTCAACTACTTCACTCCCTATCCTTAGTTCAGGTGTTGACGCAGGCCAGTCCTGGAGCAACAATTTACATTTGGACATCAAGATATGTCTTGGCGACACCGGAACTCCAGATTAATCTAGTCATTCCATGCTTTCGATTGTGTAACAGACGATCATCCTTGACTTGAATTAGTTAACAGAATCATATATTGAAAATGTTTCGTTATCACGAATTGCAGTTTAACAATTATCTTTACATACTCTTGTACAGGACCAAGGCTATCAAGTACGTCGTTCATTGAATATTGGTAGGTCTGTGTTACGTTCCCCAGACAGAAAGTTATGTATGAGTTCAAAACACGGTGTTTTAAGTTTTTCTTAGGAGATACAGTTGTGTTACTCAAGAAGGCCACTAAGTAGATGTAAAGTAAGGAGTAGACGTCTTTTATTATTTTCATCTCAAGCTGCTAATGGTTACCAGCTGGATGGCAGTCGTATTTAGAGAGCATGTTTAACGTGAATGTCCACAGGTTATTAAACGACCGGATGATCTTTAACTGAAATATATGACCGGATTTTCTTCTATCCTTAACTTTATGGCATGCTTTCTAAAATGAAGTCTATTCAATGGCTGTGGTGTGGTCCATTAAATTACTGGTTAAAAGTAGAAGTTTTTCTCGTTGAGTGTTCGAGTTCCGGGTACTTGTCAAAACCGATTCGAAATAATTGGGACACATCTTATTTACCCCCAATCACCAGGCATCTCAATGTGCTATGATGATAGAATACCAGTGGGTTGGGAAAGATTATAAGTGACCAGATCACAATGTGGTACTGGACTACAGTTGGACTGGCTGTTGACCTGAGTTATGTTGGGGGATGTAAATTTCTTCGTCAGAGTGCAGAAGCGTAAAAGGGTCTAACTTGAAATGACATGTATCTATGCAATTCTTGACTTCTTGTCAGCCTACTACCATTGTTCCGATTTAAGGCACAATACCCTGTGTTGATGCACACTTTCTCAGATTAAGCGACTTTTCTATATCCCCAAAATTATTGTTTTAAAAGTCACTTAGTTACAAGTTATCGACCCCCAACAAAATGTAACATCCATTGTCGCTTAATCATTTAGAAACGTATAATAAATCACGTATTCATAACCACTTCAACTGCATTGTTATAATATATTAAAAATTAAGAACGAAATGTGTTTTTGGATTAGCCTAAATCTCTAGGAATTGTTTTCACTACTTTTTATATCGCTGTTGTGCTTAGTAGCATTTCACGATGTCATTCCATCATCACTGTGGCTAAGGACACCTGTCTCCTTTTTGGGTTGTTAGATCTTTACTGAGACATTTATTTATTTATTTAAACACATAAATATTGTTACAAGGAAGCACCAGATACATATGCGCCACACAAATCTCATTTGATTTGTGTGAGGGCTGTGATACTGCCCAGGTGCCCAAACTGAAGCAGGTGGTTTTCACACAGGGCCACACCCGGAGCCTTTGACCTGAAGGTCTAGTCCACAAGGCAGTGGAGCATCGTAAGGAGATGCGGTCCCATGGTAGCCGGTTATCAACGATTGGTTCATATGCCATTTGTTCCCTCAGGATACTGGAGCCAGGCCATGTGCACCATTGGTTTGGGATGAAGGTTTTCCAACTCCCCTAGGTGGACTCGCCTTGTCCACCAACCCGGTTAAAGCTCCGGACATTCGCTTTTTGTCCTCACACTTTCGCAAACAACACCCCTGGTACGAAAAGGCAGTGAGTAGGACTTCCCTGAGACACTTGTTGCTGTGATTTCAAGGATATTGTAAATACATCCGTATTCAATAACTGCTCACTTATCTCATTAGTATTTAATCTTTTAGGTATTTTGAATAGGATTTTTTTTTAGGCTGTCAGAAGGACAAGGAAGGATGATCTGTGTTTGTAGTTCAAGGTATTGGAGCTAAGAGTAATTCGTCGTCACCATACGGTTACTTCCTATCACAATGTCGTTCGAAATTTTAATAGCTTAGTTACAAAGTTTTTATCATAAATGTAGTGAATCCTTTTTTTTGTCCGTATATTACCATTAAAGTAAATTCCTTTCTTTTTTCTTTAAAAGCCAAATCGTTTCTATTTCAATATTGAAACTTGTGGATCATTACAACCAAGAGCAATTATATTCTCTGGTTTAACTGTTTTAAAAAGAAAACTACAAAATCTTCTGGATAACTTAACACAGGAGGGTCTTTAAAAAAACTCATCTAATTAACAAATTTTGTAAATATTTACAATTAAAATATATATGTACATAATGTTTAAGGTTCTTTGTCATTTGTCTATAAAAAGCATAACTATCCATTACTGAGTTACAGGTTTAAACCTTGTTCTATTTACTTGGGCTTACATGGTTTATACTTTTCACTACTACTGCCCTCAAATGCTCCGGTACGGTCGAGAGTGGGTAGAGTCCGCTCTCCCTCTCGAAATGTTCTCACATGGTCACGCGTATATAGCCTCTGCCAGGGAAGTGCTACTCAGTGCCTTCTCTCATCAGAAGTGGTGTTTAAGAAATTAAGAGGACGAAAAGCAAATGTCAGGCGCTTTAACCGGGTCGGTAGATATGGAAGATCCACCTAGGGGAGTCGGAAGAATTATTGATACTCTCACTGCAGCCTGCACTACAAGAGCACATTGATCTGTATCAGTTTGCTTACAAATACAAAAGAAGCACCTTAGATGCCGTTGCTGTTCTGCATCATAATATAGTGTTCAACTTGAAAAATGGTAAGAAAACCCTGATTCCAAACCAATTGTGTACATGGGCTCCAGTATCCTCAGGGAACAAATGGAGTATGAATCAATCGTTGGTCACCGGCTACCATGGGACTGCATCTCCTTACGGTGCTCCTCTGCCTTGTGGATCAGACCTTCAGGTCAAAGGCTCCGGGTGTGGCCTTGTGTGAAAACCACCTGCTTCAGTTTGGGCACCTGGGCAGTATCACAGCCCTCACACAAATCAAATGAGATTTGTGTGGCGCATATGTATCTGGTGCTTCCTTGTACCAATATTTATGTGTTTAAATAAATCTAAATAAATAACTCACATAAGAATTATCTCTTAATTGCTGAATCCCATAATAGTAGCTTAGCTTCGTTAATCAATCAATCACCTTGATAACAGTTATTATATAAATCCTAACGGTGTTCAAATTCAGTTTATTGGAGGATAGTACGATAAACAAAGTTACAAGCACATCGAGCGCATTTGGAGCAGAGAGTCTAATGTGTATGAGCGAGCAAATATAGAGACGAATTTGTAGCTGGATAGCATCAAGGCACGGCAAAGGCTACTAATAGGATTCGAGCATATATACATCGGAAAGAGAATGATTCATCGAGCGGTATTTAAGCTAGATAGAAATATGTGCGTAGGCTTTCACCTGTGAACAAGTATACACGTTTATACATACATGATGGTCATAATGTTACAAAGAAATAAACAGATTGCTACTGTTTGACTAACATTGTTAAATAAGTTGATAAAGGGGCTTGACAGAAACCAACCCTAATCGAAATAAATCGTCGGGGTGTTGCTATAATAACTCCCCATGCAAGCAAACACATATACAAAAATTGATTGTGTTTGCCAAAGGAATGGTAAACTGAATAGAATAATTACGATTGTTAGAAGATATCGGCTTATACAAAATTAAGGTAAAGCTAGGGTGTATGCTAACATTAGTGATGTGTGTCTGAGTTTGCGCATGTCTGTGAGGCCAGATAAAATAATGGCAAGGGATAGAGAAGGATATGGTATCGTTTCCAAAAGATTAAATACGGGCATAAACATGTCGAGTTTTATGATACATAGGCTTAGTGATGCGTGCGTACACAACGAAGAGGAAGAAGAATACTTTGTATCCAAAGAGGTTGGAAATTTCAACTATGTACCAGTGAGGCCATTTAATTCTTCGTCCATATCTCGTCGCTACTGATGTCTCTTCTCTTTGCTTTATTTGCGTCGTTCATATCTGAGACTCATTTCGCTGATGTCACTGTCTTTGGAGGATCTGCACTTTTCGGCTGATGACCATTTTCGATGTAAGCTGGTTTAACTCGATCGATGCTGATTACATCTATCTTTCCAGCTTTTTCTACGGTAGCCGTTTCATCTGTTCTTGTAATCACTTTGGACGGACCGTCATAATTCGGCTGCAAAGATGGCTGTATATTATCTCTTCTAATGAATATATGAGTGCTATTATGTAGTTCCTGCGGTACGAACATTCGTTGCTGATGTAGTCTGAGAAGTGATATTTTTAAATCGTTCATGTGCTTCTTTAGGCTCTGCACGTAGTTGTTTACATCAGTTGGAACACTTTTACCTGATGCGAAAAATTCGGGTAAACGTAGAGTAGCTTCATATACCAAATCTAACGTCCTGTTTAATTGTTGTTCTTAAACCCAGCATGACTAGAACAGGCTTATTGGCCTAATCGTTGTTGACAATGACAGCTGTAAGAGACGCTTTTAACTGCTCATTCAGGCGTTCAGCCATTCCGTTTGCGATTGGATGGTAGGATGTCGTGAGAAAACGTAGAATTCCTAGGAGTTTTGTAGGCTGTTGGAAGAGGCAACTTTCGAATTGAGTTCCTCTATCAGTTGTGTTAATCGCTGGCACTTTATAACAAATAATCTAATTCTCGATTAGGGCTTTGGCTACAGACTAGTCTGAGGTGTCCCTTATCGGTACCGCTACATGCTGTCGTTTGAATCTATCAATCCATGTAAAACGATGGCTGTAGCCATTTGAAATCGGCTGTGGTCCCATGACATTGATGTGTATATATTCGAATCTAGAATCTGGGTGAGAGAAAAAACCACTGCAGAATTAGTATAACGATGTACTTTGACTTTCTGACACTTCATGCATGTCTGTTTTCAGTTACACATCTCCATTCTTGTTTGTCCATACGAAGTGTTCGCTGATTAGCTTCACCAAGGCTTTTATTCCCGGAAGTGATATATTGTTCATACTTTCAAATACCTTTTGTTGCAATGGTTTCAAGGTGAACGTTCGCAGTCGGTCTGTCGATTTCATAACATGTTACTTTTACGCTACCGAGTTGAACATTTTCAGATATTAATGATGTCGTATCATCGGATCTTAACTTGCTTAATTTAACATCCGTCTTTTGCAACTTCACCAGACCGTGATAATTGATTCCGCTTGAACTCCTATTATTGTGTGGTAAATATGAAATCATCTCAAAACGTCTCGCGGCATTACTGTTGTTTACGAAATTAAGAGGATGAAAAGCAAATGCTTGGCGCTTTGACCGGGTTGGTGGATATAGAGGATCCACCAAGGGGAGTTGGGAAACTCTCATTCTAAACCAATGGTTCACATGGGCTAATCCCAGGAACCTGAAGGAACACTTGGCGTTTGAACCTATTGTTGGTCACTGGCTACCATGGAACTATATCTCCTAACGTTGTTCTACTGCCATGTGGATTAGACCTTCAGGTCAAAAGCTCGGGGATCAGCCTCCGAACAAAAACAACTGTTACCGTCTGGGTGTCCGGGCGGTATTCCAAACCTCACACAAATCGAATGACGAAGTGTCGCGCATATATATTCGGTGCCTCCTTGTACCAATTTTAATCTGTTTAAACAAATAAATTTTTTCCGCTCCATTGAACGTATGAAACAGATGTAATGTGACTTTGGATGCCCAAGTTTCACCAGTCCATAAACCCTGACTGCTGAAAATGAGGCTTCCTGATTATGATTCACAGGCAAACTATGAACTACAATTGAGAAATTTTCAAAATATAGATAACATGAATCCATTCTCTATTCATCTACATTAAGACTCTCAATTGATTGATCACTGGGTGGTGATCAATGTCATGCGTGTCAAGTCCTTCTGAGGCCCAGGGTTTCCTGTTGATCACCTTCAACCACTACCTTATCTCAACATAGTGCACGCAGTGTCGAGCCACCTAGACTAGTGGCCACATTGCAACTTAATCGATAGCATTCGATCAGCACTAAGAAGGACTTGACACGCATGACATTGATCACCACCCAGTGATCAATCAATTGTGATTACATCTCAGTCCAACAGGAGGCCGGTCGCGGCCCGAATAGCTCAGTGGTAACGTCTCTGATTGTGAAGCTGAGTGACACAGGATCGAATCCATCGTGGAGCACCAGTTCCCTCAAGATTACAAGTACACCTTGCTGACGAGTACCAAGTAGCACGAAACCCAGGTCCAGGGTTTCTTCTTGACCACCTCCAACCACCATTTTACATTAAGATTCTCAATAGATCAATAGCAAAATGTATTAAAGTTATTTAGATAGACAAAAATATTGCACCTTTAACTCAGCTAATAAAGCAAGTGTGAAATCATCCTCAAGTAACGAATGATGAGGAATACGACAGTGAATAATAAAAAGTATCCATTGAAATCTCCAATTCAATCATTGATTTTAAGCAAGAATAAATAAACAATATTGAAAGTTTACAGTGAATATACATTGTATAAGTTATTTGTCTAACTCCGCCTGTAGCTCCTCCGGGAGCTACTGCCGGTCCCAAGCCCAGGTAAAGGAGGAGGGTTGGGCATGTGGTTAGCGACCCCATCCTGTAGAAAACCAACTCGCTAAAAAAACGCAAAGTTATTTGTCTGAAATAACGATTTAAAAAAGAAGGTATCTTGTGTATGCGCATAATAGTCGATACTTGACTAGACACATTAGATCACATGGCACACATATATACATTTCTTAACCAACAATAAAGAACCAGACTACAAGATTGACTATTTTAATTCAAGCAAAATTATTTAGTGAATCAATCTTTTATATAACCTGCTTCGATTCGGGTCGCCGGACAGTATACTAACGCCAACACAAATCGATTGATCTATGTGGCGCATATATATTTGGTGCCTTTTTGTACCAATATTTTTATATCTTTTAAATATGACAATGATCTACTGTACTCCAGAATGGTTATACCTGTCTTTGCTCAGTAAACACACATGACCCATATCAGTACCCCTTTAATTAAGTAGGTTTGCGAACTCAGAAAAGTTGAGATTCGAACTTATAATCCATTGAATTAATAAGTTCACACAGTTTTACTGCGAATGTATAATGCTTTGTACCTCATCGAAAATTAATTCGGTAAGAAGGTTGCGTCCTAGACATTTGCTTACGGAGAAAGCTCATTCTAGATATGGCAGTGTGGTAAGAGTAAACAATAAAGTCAGATTAAGCACACTAACTAGTAAAATTTAGAACTATCTAATGAGTACTCTAGTAGTCAAGAATGGAACAGCACTTAATGACGGACGTAACATAGAGTGCAAGAGTCATCCTTGAAAATCGAACTATACACACAATAATGTGCAAGTTAACCATGATTACATTCAACTATCATAAGCAATCACTTACTAAATGCTAATGTTACAATGTACGCAACCACTGTTATAGTTAAAATATGTATGGGCTATAAATATTATTCAACAACTTTAAACGAAGAACTTCAACTTCATGATTCATAGTTAAGTGTTTGAGCCCCCCTAAACATGTGATTTGCAACTCCACTATCAAGAGAAACAAATTAGTGTAATCCTTTCTTTTGTAAGCTCTGAGCTACGACTAAATCGAATAATAAAGCATCGATAAAAGTAACTGTTTCGAGGCAATATGTACAGTATACACATATGCCAATAACAGACTGATCAATTGCAGTCCTAACACATCGATGGGAAAATTCAAACAAACAATAGTAAATAAATTTAAACAAGCAAGTGGCTATCAGGACTCAGTAGCTAAGTGGATAACGTGATGGCGTTTGAAGCGAACGGTATTGGGTTCGAGTTCCAGAGTGAACATCAACTCTGAGATGCAGGTACACCCGGCTGACGAGTCCCAAATAGGACGAAACGCGCGTCAAACTGAATTCCACTGTTAGCCACCATCCATCTTTGTTTATAACTTTCATAGCTATTTTAAACTCCTAAGAAAATTCATTTTCAACCTAGAGTATCAATGACAATGATTTCATAGTAAAGCTTTAACTACAACTCCGCTATAAATCTAGAAAACATATTTATGTAGTATAGTTGGATTCATGAGTCGATTGAAGCTGAACCACCATGGAAAACCTGAACGGCCGTTTCGTCCTATTGTGGGACTCCTCAACAGTACGCATCCACGACCCCGCTTCGCAAGATTCGAACCCAAAACCTATCAGTCTCTTGCGCGAATGCTTAACCTCTAGTACCACTTAGTCGGCATCCAACGATGTTAATTTCTAACTTCAACTGATCCACGAAATCGAGTGACACATTCATCAGGACCCTGAAGGAACAAATGGCGTATTAACCTATTGTTGATCGCCGGCTACCATAAAACTACATTTTCTGACGTTGTTCCACTGCCATTCGGATTAGAAATTCAGATCAAAGGCTCGGGTAGTAGTGACTCCTCAAGCAAACCAAATGCCACGGTTCGGGTATCCGAATAGTATTCCAAACCTCATACATATCAAATGATGAAGTGTAGCGCATTCATCATTGTCTTCAGTGAGTTGATAACTCCTACCAGACCTGGTTGAACTCCACTGATCACTGTTTCTCATTAGAACTCCAGGAAATACCTCATGGATCCAGTCACTAGTCAGCATATAATCAATACATATTTATTCATGTACTTCTTTGTTTGTTTGTTTGTTTACATACTCAAATAAACAAAATATCAAACATCAGTAAATATTTGTATATCAATTATTTCAATACAAGTGATTACACAAATATCAATGTATATATATATATATGCAATGAATATTGTCTATTGCCAGAAAACGGGTAAAGAAAGAAAAACCAAGAAAAAAAAAACAAATGAGAATATATAAGAGAAGTCGGATACAATATAATTAACAATCATATGTATTTCTGTAGATGATTATTATCCTTTTTTTTTACTTTCCACCTATCACTACTACTAACTACTTATACTACTAATAAACACTAGAAAATTAAGAAGACAGAAATTGATCAAATAATATAAGAATAGATGGTTAATTAGACCAATGAAACGAAACATGGACAAGATCACATTTGGAAGAAAAGATAATTAACACATATATCTTTATTCAATGAAGCAATGGATGGTGAAGAAAGAAGGAGATTAGAGAAGAGAAGAGGGGAGAACAGGAAAAAGACCTGAGAGATAATATTCATATTCAAGGTAGTAGTAATAGTATGAATAAGATAATAATAATAATAAGGAAGAACATAAAAAGTTATTACTTATGATGACTAGGTTTTATCTTCAATGTGCATTTTCTTTTTGCACCAGTGTATACATGAGGGGAAGAAAATGGTAATGAACAAAGAAACAAACACTAACTTATATCAAATATTGTTGGAAGATACTACTTAATATACTAGTAAAAAGTAGTATATCATATAACACAAAACAAACGAACACACACACACACACATACACATCTGTGTGTGTGAGTGAGTATACGAGATAAGTTAAAAAGGTGTAAAACAATAAACTGAAATACTGAGTCCAAGTGAAATCTTGATTGTAGAGAAAAAAAGTGGGTGGATGCCGGAAGGGGGCCCGGTGGGGGGGTAAAAAGGCGGTGACAGATAATACAAACATGTTGAATGATTCGAGTAAAGAGATTGAAAGGCAGTAAGTAAGTAAGTAAACACAAAAAAAAGAACATTCATTATACAACAACAATTTTTGTTCCGGGAAAAGAAAAAAAACAACGAGATAAACTGATTGAACTCGATAGTTAACATTGAACAGTTTCAGAGAAATGGACATCTCAACAGTAAGCTACATCTATGGGGAAAAAGAATGAAGCATTATACTATACCATAGGTTTGTATTTTTTTACATTCACACATATATGTGTGTGTGTGTCAGAAACCTGCTGAGACCGGGATACTTAGCTAATAATTAATATTTTGAAGAAAAAAATCCTGTAAACCTTAGCTGTCAGGTTGAGTTTTTAAGTATTCATCTGGACGACGATGTTGTTCAAGTGCACGAATAGTAGTTTGACTATGAGGAAGCTCTGATTTTCTTTGAATCATAGGAAGTTTATCACGACGTCGTTCATTAATTATACCACGAAGTTCCGTCTGAAATATAAATTAGATAAGCGATAAAAAAGCCATAAATCTATGCGTACTTATACTTTTTTTATATAATTGATTAGGTTAGTTGTTTGGTGTGAACTAAACAAGGGATACTATCTTATACATAAATTAAGTAATAAAACATTCGGCGTTTAAGGAAAGAAATTTCGGGTCGAGATCCCAATGCAGCATGGGATGCCGACCAGAATTCTTCAACACACTCTGCCGTAGGCCTTCCTGTTGGAGATGTCAGATCCCCAGAACTTACTTGGTAAATGGCTTAATTTTATAATTTTATTTTGAAAATTTGAATTTCTTTATTTTCGCGCCAAAGGCGCTCTTTTCACCTTCAAGTTGTATTTTCCACTAGTAAAATATCTCAAATACTATTGGTCCGTCGTATCTTTGAGTGTGCTATTTTGTAATGCTGCCCAAGGACAATTTATCGCTGTATATATACGTTTGACTTTTTCCCCTTATGATTTGCTTGTACTCGGCTGCTTACGAAATATATATTCCCCTACTTCGCCTTGGACTTCTTCCTTTAGTTAGCGGGACCTGAGACGACGGATTAGATTAGCTTATTGTGTTACTATGTCATTGTCCTTTGTTCGTTTACCGAGGAAATCGAATTAGCTCAAGCATATTACTTCCTTTCTAGCGCTATCCAATTGTTGTTCATTTTTCTCATGTTTGTCTCCATTTATCGACGTAATGTGTTCCTCGTCTTCCTCTTTTTCCTTTAGCCTTCAGGATTCCATGTGAGGGCTTGCCTTGTGACGCAGTTGGCTGCTTTCCCTAGTATGTGTCCTATCCACTTCCAGCACTTCTTCCTCCGCTGGAATCTGGTTTGTTCTCTCCGTACGGTAGGTTGTTCCTGATAGTGTCTGGTCAACAAATCCGAAGTATTTTGCATAGACAACTGTTAACAAACACATGTATCTTCTGGATGATGGCTTTCGTAGTTCTCCAGGTTTCCGCCCCGTACAGTAGAATTGTCTTGATGTTTGTATTGAAAATTCTGACTTTGGTGTTAGTTGACAGCTGTTTTGAGTTCAAGATGTTTTTCAGTTGTAGATATGCTGCTCTTGCTTTGCCGATCCGCGCCTTCCGTATACCTACTACCTTCAATCGGCATCACTATCAAGTTAAAAGTTGTATAGAAAATTCAAACAGTTTGAGGTGCTGAAGATTTGTAGCTCGGATGTATACTTCCAACAGCGTTGGATTTTGTTGTCGTTGAGACTAATACAATCAGAGCCTTTATGATGATTTGCTCCCTGAATCTAAGAAACCAAATACGAAATTCATTCTTAGTTTCATTACATATTCTAGGAACGTATATAAACGAATTCCAAGATCATTTTATAAACTACAGATAACCATTATTGTCTGTATATGAAGTAGTCTTAAAAGTAAAACGTCTTTCATGTTTTCACTTCCTGAAATCAAAGTACTAGATATTATAAGAGTCTGGAAATGAGTAGCTCAAGCGATTAGTGCATCAGACCTAATAAATATGATTTACAAATAATTTTAAAACTGACTAAATGTCAACGTTATAGTCTTTTGTAGTATCTAATGTAATACACTAAATTATATTCTACATACATCATCCTCCGCTTCACGTTGAAGATTCATCAACGAACCGCTAACATCTTCATCTGGACCAAGAGAACCGTCATCATTTTCAATAGTGTTATTTGAAGATGGAGTCCCATTATTTACACAATGGTCACCCATGGGAGATGGTGATGATGAAATGGAATTAGGCGCAACTGAAATAGGTAATTCACGATTAGAAATTGATGCTTCTTTCATAACCACAGCGTATAATGGATTGCCTTTGGCAGTTTCACTTAATGTTGCCCATACACGTTCCCGACGTTTAGCTTCTTCTCTACTTCTACAATAAGAAAACAAAATGTTTAACAACATTACTGGACAATGTACAGAGAGTAAATTATGGAAAGGTTTATAACCATAGGAAGAAGCATAATACTCTATATCAAAGTAAAATAGAATTGTATGTAAAATAAACAAACAACTTATAGACAAGCTCGAACGTTGAATAATCATCACAAATGATTTTGCTTATCCTATCTAAATGTTTTAGTTAGAATTGGTAGATTATCTACGGAACAGCTCGCATCTGCTGGGATCACCGAGTAAGTAATAGTCAGATTAGACACATGGTATTAGGGAATGATGGTAAATCAGTTGATCAGGTCATGAATCTTCATCGACTGAGATGGCTGGGTCACGTGTTACGTATGTCTGAACACCGATTACCACGACGCGCTATGCTGACTAGTGTTGAGGATGGTTAGAAGAGAGTTAGGGGCAGCCAAACCATAACGTGGCATCAGAGCATGAAGTCACTAACTTCTAGTCTGAGCCATGTTGGTAGATGCAAACTACTTGGCTGGGGTCGGTGTGATCATCGTAACCAATGGTTGGAGACTCTAGGTGACATGGCTCAGAATCGATCACAATGGCGCAGGTGTATACACTCTTTATCATCCCTTAAACCTTGAGATTAAAAGTGCTTAATAACTTTCTTTCTTCCTATACTATATCCTCATATACAATCTTTCTTTATATATTAATACCACTAAATTAACTACTTCTAAGAATTCGGTGTTGATCTTGTTGTGCTAACGAGGTATGGCAAATTGAATCGATGCATAAATGTGCCTGGTTCTACGTTGTAGCTGATTGACTGACTGATCTACGGAACAATGACTGTATCACTGATGAATAAACGAGTAATTATTCACTATGAAATACACATGGCTACTGAAAATACAATGGTAAGTTAGTTTATCACCTTTATGTATTCTGTTAGGAATTTAAATGCCCATAGGAGACGAGGAAGACCAAAGAACACATTACGCCAAGAAATGGAGAGAGACATGAGAAGAATGAATAAAAATTGGATAGAACTAGAAAGGAAGGTCTAGGACAGAGTGGGTTGGAGAATGTTGGTCGGCGGCTTACGCTTCGTTGTGAGTAACAGGCGTAAGTAAGTAAGTAAGGTTTCTAATGCCATTTTGATTAGGATAGTGTAGATCTTTGTCTAAACATTGAGAAACATGGTTTTATTATATGATTCATTGTCTTTTATTAATCTCTCATAGTGTGGCCAACATTGTGGAAGTAAGCTTTCATTTGGTGCATAAACTTTATGGAGCAGTTCTGTCAATGATTCAATTTGTTACTCCATGCATGATTTCATTCCTATAATTAAACTATACTGTGTTGTGAACTATTATGGCTATCGCCAAATGGCGCATGAAAACTGTCTCCTGAACAAACAGGCGTCTAGTATTGATATCTGTTATCATATCACTGTTTTTGAGTCAGGGTTCTCATATAATACTATTATCAATGATGATAATGATAATAAACAATCTAAGTGGATAAGTCAATACTTCAACTACGATAACATTCGCTCATAGTAAACGGTTCGAACACACGCACTCATATACAATCTAAGAAAACTGTTCTCTTTTAAATCATATAAAAATCTGAAAAGAAAATGCTAAAGTTATGGTCTAGATGTAAATTATTTATAGTGTGATTTGAGAAAACTTCACATCGTTCCTCGTTACCACAGTAGATGAGAACTACATAAATTACTCGTGAAACCTTAACTTTGAGTGTAATCCAACAATGAGATCTGATGCTATGATAGTCGCTAACTGAATTAAATGTGTACATGTCATATCCCGATAACAATAGTGAATGGTAACTTTGGTATCCATTTATGGACCAATAGTATGCATATAATTTTTTATCGTATATTTGCTAAATAATAAAACTACTCATATTCATGTTCCTTTTATTGTCAGCTTTATTTTGACCCTTGGACTATTATTGTACGATTTACCATTCCTGAGTTATACCCATTCTATTAATTACTGCTCCCCCTATTCACAGCCACATTTGGCTAACTCTTGTACAAATGTTATTTTATATTTTATTAGTACGATGTGGTCAGTCTGTTTGGTATATAAACTCAGTATGTTTGAAATATAATGATTCATACCACAGAGGCTGTTATTGGTGTTTTGGACCTAACTGGCTGGGCTAGGCAGGAGCAGGATCGATAAGTGCTCGTACGGTTTTCGTGTGTCACTGTTCCAATCGATAATTCACTGCTCTCTGATTGGCGGTCTTATCACGTTCATACATTACCAAGGCATCCACTCGGCCACAAGATATAACAGTACATCAGTTGTTTCGTTATAACCTTGAAGACTATGGGAATCATTATTTGTTTAGAGTCAATACTTTCCAACTATCTCAGATGGAGCTTTGTATAAGGGTGTTTAACAAAGTCATAATATCAAGATAAAGAGTCTTGCACAAGCAAGTGGCTATCAGGACTCAGTAAATGAGTGGATAACGCAATGGCGATTGAAGCGAAAGGTACTGGGGTCAAGTCTCAGAGTGAACATCAACTCTGAGATGCAGGTACATCCAGCTGACGATTCCCAAATAGGATGAAACCCGCGTTAAACTGGATTCCACTGCTAGCCACTATCCATCTTTGCTTACCAGTCTTATAGTTTTTGTTGACTGAATCAACTGTGTTAAGTGATTATTTATTGTATACAGTAAATAAGGTAATTTAATAACACCTATTAACCTCCCAATCAATAAACACAATTGACTAACTTTTGTCTTTCTTCTTTATATCGTTGTGTACAACTATCAAAAAGTTTTTGATTCATTTCCATGAATAATTTCAAAGCATTGTATACAAGACCATGAATTGTTCTGGAGAAAAACAAACAAACAATGAATTAGACTCAACAAAAATGACACAACATAGATGATGGAAGCATGTAATTTAGAATTGATTGATTACTGGATGGTGATCAATGTCATGTCTTTCTTAGTCCGGATTGAATCTTATCGATCAAGTTACAATGTAGCTACTAGTCTAGGTGACTCAACATTGTGTGAACTACTGTGTTAAGATCCTAGATTCAGGGTTTCCTGTTGACTACCTCCTCCTCCTCCAGCCATCATCTTATCTCATTCAAGATAAAAGAATATATAATGGTTGATATGAGGACGGTCCACAGGTGAAGTTGAGGAAGCTCTAAGAAGCCCAAAAGGAGCCGAACACATTTCACCCAATCAGTTTTTGGAAGAATATTCTAGAATCACTACGTGTAGCTTCCCTATTGGACAATGCTGATAACTCGCTGTGCACGGATTGGATAACTAATAATGATGATTTCGTTTCTACTAAAAACTATAAATACCTGACAGGTATGTATAATATTTGACACTGTGTCGGGAATAACATTCCTTCTACTTGTCTTCTGATTTGTGACTTGGGAGGGTTCTAGTGTTTGAGTGATCAAGTATTACGCGACAGACTAAG